>NC_047030.1:3350631-3531823 GCF_902652985.1 Pecten maximus
TTGTAAACACGCAGATGAAGAAGCTTTGATTAATGAACGTAGAAACATTTAGATAAAGGGAGGTAACCTTTACAGCCTGTATATCAAGGAAGTTTCCCTGCCAGTTCATGGTGGCTTTTCATGTTAAACTCATCTTTGATGTTTGTTTAACAGACTCACTTTGACTATGTTAGTTGTAGATAATGTTGTGGTTTTGCCCAATTCTCTTCTTTGCCTTTGCGGCAGTAACCAGTGCATCTGATCGTCACAGGGCTGCTTTGATTGCCAGTCTGCCATTCTTCAAAACACACGAGTTTGTGCTTGTGTATATGACATATTTTCTGTTGCTCCTTCACATAACTGTATTGGAACAATTTCCTGTAATAATGGGGAGTTTCCTGGATTTGAATACAATTACAAAAAGCTATGGTATTGAATCTCACATTACATCGTTATTAGGTTATACATACTATCATTCAACATATTTTTGTAATTTTATCATAATTCAAAGAAGCTTTAATTTACAAATTGATAAAATTTTCAGTAAGATGAAGTGTAGTAATATCTTCATATTCACCCTCATAACATCAGTTTGTGATGTTGGTACAGATTTGTCAGTGTTGTTTCTGTAATAAATTGTTGTAATCAGAATGTTAATATCTTAATATACAATCCTATAGGCTAACAGCGGAAAGGACAGCAATGGATGTCAGTTCTTCATCACCTGTGCTGCCTGTGATTTCCTCGACAACAAACATGTGGTGTTTGGTAAGTTTCCAGCCCTGGTAGACTACAAGGGATGTTAGCAATTGAACCCTTTGTTCTCAGGTAAAAGGCTGGAATATATACTATACATGTATATTTTGTATATATATATATACATGTAACAGTGTGGACAATGAAAAATGTCAAAAATGTTCGAGGCAATCTGCCCCTTTATCAAGATACAGAGAATACAAGTACAATCACATAATATATAAACAGTACTAGAAAATACAATACGATACAGTAAGACTAGTATTTATGGTAGTAGTTGAAATAAAAACCATGAACTCTTCGGCTGGCGTGGGCCAAAGGGGATGAACAGCTAGGGCCATGTTCTATAATGGAATGATATGTGACCCGGGCATTCAAATGCCGAAGTGTTAATAGATGTTTCGTATATAGGGTCTAGTAAGTAATAACAACGGTAAGGTCCAATATAGGTTCTGGATCCCAACAAACCGATGTTCACTGGATGAGAACTACTGGAAACAGATCATTGGTCATGTAGTAATAACGACAGTACAGACAAGTAAATAGTCAAATTCTCGAGGCAATTTGCCCCTTTATCCAGACTCAAATAAAGTACAAACAATCACATATCGACATAGAACATGGAACAGTTAAACAAGTTTAGTAGATAAATAATGAACAATATTGTGTTTGTGTTAATGATCTCTTGGTCGATAATTAATTCGCCTAAGGCCTATTGTAATATATATCGGTATGAATCCTGACCCTAGTTTCACTAGCTTTCCTTAACCTAAGGAAATTTCTAGTAATGAACTGAAGAATTTCCAAAGAAAAGTTTTTTTGGATTTAAGGAACAAATTTTGCAGTAATGTATTCCTGTCCCGGGACATTTCAAGGTATTTCTTAAAGTTAAGGAATGTATGCGAAACTGGGGCCAGGTATAGTTTGTAACCTAAAACAGGAGTTTATAAATATAGGTAATTGTAGGTTTTATATTCAATTGAAATTATATACAGACTTTGAATCAAAGTTTTTGCATATAATGAAATCCTGGGGACTCTTAGAATTTGTTCATAATAACCGGGCTTCAGTTAAACCGGGTTTTCTAATATGCACCCAAGATACTTTTAGTTTTTGAAATGTTTTAATTGCTGTAAGTTAAATAAAATTGGTTGGATTTATTCAATTTCTCAAATTAATTGATACCGAAATATTAACTACAGTGTAGTCTATATCTATCTATTTGAGAATCATTGCTGAAATAAATTTGGAATTCATATTGTCTTTACAGGGAAGGTTATTGACGGTCTGCTAGTTTTGCGGAAGATTGAAAATGTACCAACAGGGCCAAACAACAAGCCAAGGATTGCTGTGATTATCTCGGAATGTGGGAGAAATGTGACACCTCCTAAAATTGGTGACTCATCGAAAAATAAGGCGGCTATATACTGTGAATGACCTAAACTCATCAGTGTAGTTTTGGTGACATCAGTCATCAACGTGCAAGGCCATGTTACTTGGCTTTACGTTATGCATGTTTAACTATAAACTAGTAGTTAATGGCGGCTGATGCTCTGAATTATTCACAGATTAATGTGACTTTTAGACTTATCTATTCTCTCACTTGTTTTCAGTCAAAATGTTTTAGCTGATCATTAAACAAGACAGTTAAAGTTATGAGATTCATCTTCCTATAGAAATGTTTTTTTCAAATTATCATGAAGCTGAAGAAAAATCTATTATCATTTTCAATTTGGGAGCAACAACATGTTGAGACTTTGTTACCTTGTGTCATATATATACATGTTGATATATGACATTGTGTACTTTCTTTCGTTTGGTCTTTAAACTATACACTAATTAAGTTAGTGTATCAAATGGAAACATATTTTGTTATTATCATGTCCACACATTTTCGTTTTGCATGTGACCAAAAAAAGTCACAAGAGGAGAACGATAGTGTTACATTCCTGGTGGTATCGTCAGCATTTCTCGTTAAAGTTTTACACTTAGATATTTTACTCAAAAAGTTTTAAGTTCAACTGTAACCAAACTTGGTATATTGTTATATCAGATGGTGGATATCTCAACACAGTGCAAAAACTTTGATTCAAAGTAGAGGGTGGGTTGTTTCAAAGTAGAGGGTGAACTTATTTAAAGTAGAGGGTTGGCTTATTGTAGTACATTGAAATTGCATTTAACTTGTTAACATTTTTGCTGAAAATTGACATGGGCACACTTTTTATTGGACATTGGCTTATTGCTAGATAAATCTAATGCATTTCAAATGTCCTGTAAGTGTACTGAATGTATGGTGACAGTGAAATAAAGATGATTACAAACTTGATGTATACTGGATATATATACTAAATATGTTTTGTTTGTGTTAATGATGTTTTCTCAAAATGTTCACTTTTCTACATGTTTTATGATCTTGACATTTAAATGTTCCAACAACTGAGGATTTTGTCCATAAGAATGTGTACACTGTATTACAAAATAAAAACCTGATGTCATACAGTCTCCCTCAAAATAAGGAGACATTTTGGAGATAGGGATAATAACTTTCTAAAATTAGTATTTAATGATCGATTTACATGAAGTTTGGTAAGTGTGTTCAATTTGCAACACATTACACTGAAGTAAAACTGTCAAGGTCATTAGGCCGAAAGGTCAAATTTTGTTTCTTTTCACTGGTGAATATTTGGTTATGATCAAGCAAAATTGGTCGAAATAAATCAAGGACTCAAAAGATCAAAGTTCAAGGTCACTGGGTCAGAGGCAATGAACATTTTGTTATGATATGAAGCTAAGTCAAAATAGATATGGGGAGGTAAAATTAGAACTGATCATGAAGATAAATAAAGGAAGATGAAAATCAATAAAAAAGAGTTAGTTTCTAGTCCCTGAACATCAATCAAGGGGTTGAGGATTTGTTACTAGTCCCTAAACATCAAACAAGGGGTTGAGGATTTGTTTCTAGTCCCTGAACATCAAACAAGGGGTTGAGGATTTGTTACTAGTCCCTAAACATCAAACAAGGGGTTGAGGATTTGTTACTAGTCCCTAAACATCAAACAAGGGGTTGAGGATTTGTTTCTAGTCCCTGAACATCAAACAAGGGGTTGAGGATTTGTTACTAGTCCCTAAACATCAAACAAGGGGTTGAGGATTTGTTACTAGTCCCTAAACATCAAACAAGGGGTTGAGGATTTGTTACTAGTCCATAAACATCAAATAACATAAAACACACTGCAATTGCATAATAAAGATAAAGTACACTTGCATTTGTTGTAAGCAAAGGTCATCAAAGGTCATCTCACATTCAACAGCTACCACCAAAACCTCAGCTACTGATATCTAAGACTGGTATTCAACATCTATCATCAAGGTTAGGTTCTACCACCAAAAATTGACATTTAGCTTCTAACATAAATGATTGGTATTCCACTACTATAATCAATGACTTGTTTTGTGTCTACAAGCAAAAACTCATTCTTGATCTGCTACCATCAAAGATTGATATCTGTCATCAAAGACTGATATTAATCCATTTTCTACTATCAAACACTGATTATCTACTATCAAAGACTGATATCAATTATCTACCATCAAAGACTGATATCCATCATCTACCATCAAAGACTGATATCCATCATCTACTATCAAAGACTGATATCCTACTATCAAAGACAGATATCCATCATCTACCATCAAAGACTGATATCCATTATCTACCATCAAAGACAGATATCCATTATCTACCATCAAAGACAGATATCCATCATCTACCATCAAAGACTGATATCCATTATCTACCATCAAAGACAGATATCCATTATCTACCATCAAAGACTGATATCCATTATCTACCATCAAAGACAGATATCATCATCTACCATCAAAGACAGATATCCATTATCTACCATCAAAGACAGATATCCATCATCTACCATCAAAGACTGATATTCATCATCTACCATCAAATACTGATATCCATTATCTACCATCAAAGACAGATATCCATCATCTACTATCAAAGACTGATATCCTACTATCAAAGACTGATATCCATTATCTACTATCAAAGACTGATATCCTACTATCAAAGACTGATATCCATTATCTACCATCAAAGACTGATATCCATCATCTACCATCAAAGACAGATATCCATCATCTACCATCAAAGACTGATATTCATCATCTACCATCAAATACTGATATCCATTATCTACCATCAAAGACTGATATCCATTATCTACTATCAAAGACTGATATCCATCATCTACCATCAAAGACTGATATCCATCATCTACTATCAAAGACTGATATCAATTATCTACCATCAAAGACTGATATCCATCATCTACCATCAAAGACTGATATCCATTATCTACCATCAAAGACTGATATCCATCATCTACCATCAAAGACTGATATCCATCATCTACTATCAAAGACTGATATCAATTATCTACCATCAAAGACTGATATCCATCATCTACCATCAAAGACTGATATCCATCATCTACCATCAAAGACTGATATCCATCATCTACTATCAAAGACTGATATCCATCATCTACCTTCAAAGACTGATATCCATTATCTACCATCAAAGACTGATATCCATCATCTACCATCAAAGACTGATATCCATTATCTACCATCAAAGACAGATATCCATCATCTACCATCAAAGACAGATATCCATTATCTACCATCAAAGACTGATATCCATTATCTACTATCAAAGACTGATATCCATCATCTACCATCAAAGACTGATATCCTACCATCAAAGACTGATATCCATTATCTACTATCAAAGACTGATATCCTACTATCAAAGACTGATATCCATCATCTACCATCAAAGACAGATATCCATTATCTACCATCAAAGACTGATATCCATTATCTACCATCAAAGACTGATATCCATCGTCTACCATCAAAGACAGATATCCATTATCTACCATCAAAGACTGATATCCATTATCTACCATCAAAGACAGATATCCATCATCTACCATCAAAGACTGATATCCATCATCTACCATCAAAGACTAATATCCATCATCCACCATCAAAGACTGATATCCATTATCTACCATGAAACACTGATATCAAAAATCTACCATGAAACACTGATATCCATCATCTACCAGCAAAGACTGATATCCATCATCTACCATCATAGACTGATATCCATCATCTACTATCAAAGACTGATATCCATCATCTACCATCAAAGACTGATATCCATCATCTACTATCAAAGACTGATATCCATTATCTACCATCAAGGACTGATATCCATCATCTACTATCAAAGACAGATATCCATCATCTACTATCAAAGACTGATATCCATCATCTACCATCAAAGACTGATATCCATCATCTACCATCAATAACTGATATCCATTATCTACCATCAAAGACAGATATCCATCATCTACTATCAAAGACTGATATCCATCATCTACCATCAAAGTCTGATATCCATCATCTACCATCAAAGACCGATATCCATCATCTACCATCAAAGACAGATATCCATCATCTACCATCAAAGACTGATATCCATTATCTACCATCAAAGAGAGATATCCATTATCTACCATCAAAGACTGATATCCATCATCTACCATCAAAGACTGATATCCATCATCTACCATTAAAGACTGATATCCATCATCTACTATCAAAGACTGATATCCATTATCTACTATCAAAGACTGATATCCATCATCTACCATCAAAGACTGATATCCACCATCTACTATGAAAGAGATTTCCATTCAACTTCTATACTTCCAACCCGAAGCCCGCCATTACACGAAATCGGAAGATATTTTGGAGTAGAGTCTGGCCAATACACGTTATCAGCATTGTTGGTTGATATACAGCAGCGTCGTTAAAGTCAACTCATATCAAACGCCCCTTATAATGTTCTTTAAGCTGACAACCAAACGAAAATATTGTCGGGGAAGATAAGTGTGTTCTCTGAGAATACGTGACTTTTTTGTTTCCCTATAATGTCTCCTGAAAAATATAGATAATAGATGTTTGGAAAGATTTCAATTTCTGAACGACAAAGTGGACACAAATTTATGGGCCGCTTCCTGAAAAACAAAACAACGTTCTGCAAATGGGGAAATGGTGATATACAACTGTCATACGTTGGAACAAACACGACAGTCGACCCTAGTTATCTCGAAATCATTTTGGTCATAAAAAAACCTTCGAGAAATTCGAATCTTCGAGGTCTTTGAGTTATTAGAGTTCGATAACGAGGTTCAAAACGATTCTTCCTCAGAGTTTGGCTATACCAGAGACGTATATACCAGAGATATACAAGTCACTGGCTATACAAAGCAGTTGTTCCGTCAGACTTTTATCCAATAACGAAAATTTCGACACACGACCGAGTTCCTTTCCTATGACAACGCCCTTTTACAGTAGGAATGCTATATTGCGACTTGATTTTGTAATATTTCTGGCGCTGAGTAATTATAACATTTCGGTACAAATCACTTTTTGGATTTATTTTATAGTTTCGCTTTGAAAAGAAGCAAACAATTCTTTAGCATATCTAGCCCGAGTTTCCTCTGGCCCTGACACTACCTACACCAGACATGGTGTCAGGGCCAGAGGAAACTCGGGCTAACTGTGATCGGGGTAAGTTATTGTTTTATAGATATAAAATAAAAACACATAATTTTCGTTTATGATGGTTTTTGGTACATCTGTTATTCGGTAAAGAAGACTAGGGGAATCTCTAATATTTTGAAAGTGTGTAATGTGTTATGTGTATTTACGCTGAAACGCACATTGAATTAAAACATTTGTTAATATATGATTCCTGTCATAGATTCGCGCGGTTCTGTAGGACATGTAACATGTTTGGCCTGTATTACGTAATAAGGGGGCCGCGGCGGCCGAGTGGTTAAGGTGTCACTAACCCTCCACCTCTGGGTTGCGAGTTCGAAACCATAGGTCGGTGTTTTTTCTCCGGGTACTCCGGCTTTCCTCCTCAACCTCCAGAACCCAGGCATGTCCTTAAATGATCCTGGCTGTTAAACAAAATAAACAAAACCAAACGTAATGAAGAGATAACAACATATATATAACTCGTAAAAGCGACACAGTGCAACACGTTATAACGAAAACAGATAAATTTAATAAATTTGTTTTGTATGGTGTGTTACAACAGTTTGACACTAGCTATATAGAGCTACATATATTTTAAGGGTAGACAAATGAAAACATCAACTGCATAATACAAATTTGTAAATATAAAAAGTGACAAAACATTCACCAAATAAAAAAAAAGTAAATATAACTCTTTATTCCGTCATTTACATTAAAAAAATTCAAGGTGTGAAATCGCAGTATACAAAATGATTTAATAACATGATCCACTGTAACAATATACAATTATACACAGGCAAAATGTCTTCATGTCAATTCAGGTCAATTTCAGGTCCATTTTTTTCAGGTCAAATTGACATGAAGACATTTTGCCTGTGTAATGTTTAATTAATACAATCAATATTTTCACGATAAGAAAAAAATAATAATTTGTTGGTATTATAGTACACTTTAAGATGGGAAATGGAATGACAACACTTTGAAATAAATACCTAGGGTATACGTTGTTGTTCCTTATTTGTTCTGTCCCTTTCTATCTTTATTTCCGTCTTCCTTAAAATACAATATAAGTTAAAATAATCTGTTGCGTGACGAATTTTGTATATATCCCCTTGTTACGGAAGGGCGTAAGTAAGTTGTTCAACTTTTGTCCAATCCTTTTGCTTTTATCTGCAATAAAATTGATTTAAACTAAACTATACATAGGTACTATTATGTATTATAGATTTTAGACTTTAGAGATACAAACGTTATTACAAGGATTTACACACGTAATTACTAGGATTAAAAACGTAATTTGTTCCAGTTTTTGGTAGATTTATATCTTCCTGAGAACAAATTTCCCACACATATTGTAGAGTGTATATATATCAACATCAAATATCTTAACATTTTAACATTTCATTTTCTTCTGAAATGCCCGGTTTGCTTTCATTCAATTATCACTAAACCTGTTTATGGAATTTTGCTACAAGTATTAGGTATCGCTAATATAAGCTGTTAGTACCTGTTACCATCGTCGTAAGGCACCTTTTTTTGCATACAGTAGGTAAGATACATGTACCTTGTTTAATTTTGTAAAAAATCATCGATAATTCGACCATCTATAAATCAGAGACCTATATTAATTTTAGTATATAGGTCTCTGTATAAATCATGTAAACCGCTTTATGGTAGATTTAATTATGTAGTTATGGAATTATTTATCGATATCCATAAATCAATTATGAATCGATTTATGGATATCCATAGATAGTGAATTGTTCCCTTCCTTGGCTAGCCATAGTACTGGGAACTGGGTACGTACAAATGTACATGTACACATTCTTCTAATTGGTCTACACGGCACAATGGAACCAAGTACGCCTTACGTGTGCAGTGCGTGAGAAGGGCGATAACTCCCACGGCACAATAGAACCAAGTACGCCTTACGCGCGCGGTGCATGAGAAGGGAGATAACTCTCCTGTTGTTTAATAAATGAAAACTAAATTTAGATACTGAAGAATAAGTCATTGTAACTAGTATGTAAACAAAATATAGCAATATTTGTTAAATGTTATTAATATTTTATCAAGAGAAATACTCAGTTCAACCATTCGTAGTTTCCCGAACATTATTAATGCTATAAGTGGCACCTGAAGACCCGGATATCCATGATGTTTGGATTGCCGACTAATGAGACACCAGTCGACAAAATTCTCGCCTATTAAATGAAATACTGGTGATATGATGTGGCGTGGTAAGTTTAATTTTAATTTCTGATCTTGTTCTTCACGCGAGAAGACTGGCACATTTTACGTTGTTTAGTGTTATTTTGCCCGTGGTGGTTTATCGCTATCACCGCCACTGAGGCCTAACGTCTATGTGCATCATATGTGCACGAACTGTTTTGCATCATGTGCACATGTCATTTTAACATATTTGAGATATATTTGACACCCGCGTATTCGAATTGATATATATTGTTATGCTGTCATTGTTCAGTATTCTTAATTTTCTAACTTGTAAAGTTTAAATTTGATTTTTCATATTTCCCTCTGAATTTCACTTTTTAAATTTGTTTTTCAAATTAGTTTGATGGAAAGAATTGTTTCTAGCATTGTACAAAAATGTCGTTGTGTCGCACAGATTACGGATCTTAATGCTTTTTAATGCATGCTTACATGCTTGTAATTAATAAAACAAGGTCGATTTGAAGAATTAACAAGAAAATGAACAGTTTTAAACAAAAACATAAATATAAGAAAAGAAATTAATAGACTTTGATTTTTATAACACTTCCTTGATGAAAGAAAATGTGTAAAGCTAAAAGAGAAAAAACCTTGATGATTACAGGATTGTTTGCATTTAATAGCAGAAAGCACAGTTTTTATTGGTACAAAAAGAGGAATTTGGTTAATTAATGGACTTAATTTAAAAGACTTAATTAACTTAAAGGTTTATTGGTACAATGAAATAAACCTGAGTGAATGAAGCATGTGATTTACAAAGACAAACACAGATTTTGAAGTTGATATTGAGATGTATATTAGATAAATTTGTGGGGTCAGTTTGTCATTTTACTGCTGGGAATGGGAATTTAACATTTACTTGGAGAGAAATTGTAAGTTGACATGTGGATTATGTTTGATGTGGACAAGTTTGAAGGTTTCCACATTGACTTGTGCCATGTGCACTGACCAGACTGCTGATGGTATATGCTATGTTACTTCAAACATCTTTAGCAAATAGCTTATTAGAATTAAGTTTCACAGGTACAGAGTGAGGAAATTTTCAACTCTAGTACTTATATATATGTACGATAAGAACTAGACTGGGCTGAACGCTTATGCCAGGTAGCTCAAATGGTTAGAGCGTCCATCTAGAGTTCGGAGATCCCTGGTTCGAGTCCTGGTCTGGACATTACATTTCCCTCTCCTGTTACACATGTATACTTGAGATTAGACAGCTGTATATTCATATTTTCAACAAAAAAATATATGCTAAAATGAAATTAGTTCGGACTGAAGTTTGGTCCCCAATCTGTAAGATCATATAACCGAAAACATATGTTACGAAAATGACAGTAGCATCTCTTAAAAGAGAAGAATCAGTAAGTAGATTCTTTAATTTAAAAATTAAAGTGTGCATATTATTGTCAGATATGTAGACGTAAACTGGAATGGCTATTTGCAAATGCATTATCAATTTATTATAGATTTGTTTTGGCTCGTATCGTTTGAATTGACTCAGTCATCACAATTAGGGTCAGCAGGTTTGGTGTTTAAATGAACAATTACGACGAATGTTGAATAGTCTGTGAACAAAAAGGAAACTATATATCTTACCGATATTACAATATATCAGAATGAAGACTGGAGTATCTGCATGTGTCATAAACATTCCGTTTGAAAATTGTAGACAATTTGCTGTTATTGGCTTGGTGTCTGTCTTTTAGGGCCCCAAAATGGGATACCTGCAGCGGTCGACTGATGTTTGAAAGAGTATAAACTTTACAACATTCAGTCGGAAATCAAATTAGACAGTTGATTTATGAGAAAACTCTATGAGTCTTGATCATTTTAGTTAAATTCAGTCTGATGGCCAAAATTAAATGGTGAAGGAAAGTAAATCCTGTCAAAGGCAAAAAACATAACTTTATTAATCATTCGTTCACAAGTATACATAAATAATACTGGAAATAATGCTTGCCCATGGTTTGTTAAAATGGCTCCTATTTTCTGATCTGGATGGGCCCAATGACCCATATATGTTAATACCAAATCATCTGAAGCTCTTAGAAATAAGGTTTGTCTCCCCTAGTACAATCTCGTCATTGTATTGACTATTTACAAATTACTGTTTTACTTGTATATATGCCAAGTTATATTGAACATTTCTTCATCTTTATGTATGATATATTTTTTATTTTTTTTATTGATAATTGAGAATTTTTATTTGTGTATAATTATGGCCAGTCTTTCTCAATCCCCACTGATGAAGTTAGACCTGTGTTAAGCAGCTAAATAAGGGATTAAGGAAAATTGGGTGAATAAGAGATGTGGCTGTTGAAATGAGGTGCAGATGACAAAGGTTTATATTAAGGTTCATGTGTACTTTATCAAAAGTACAGCATTTAATGGTAAACAATTAGACAATATCATGCATTTATTCATACATACATGTGTATTTTGCATAATTAAAAGGCAATATAATGACATAAAAATTATATTTACATGAAGTCCTAAATACCAGAATTACATTGTAATGTACATTGAAAATGACTTTAACATGGAAAATGGGATGATCATCATCTAGATCATATTAAATCACTGTCATCGTCTACTGATCCTTTTAAAACTATGTCCGACTCATAACTGAAGAAACGTTATGTGACTGTTGTTTGTTTGTTTGCTGGGTTTATTACCCCATGAACAGTCAAAGTCATTTTAGACAGGGTATCCTTGTAGTAGTTGGTGACTACCTCACTGAAAAACATACTGCAGGCCCGTCCCTTGTCATCCAGAGCAACTAGGGTATAAAGTGTCGTACCCAAGGACACAACCACGACAGCAAAGATTGGTCCATTTCTGAGATTCTTAAGAAACACAAACCTTGAACATGGGTAGGGAACATCAAACCATGCATCTCAGACCTTCACCCGAGGTGACGTGGCTGGTGCTCGAGCTGACTAAGATATTGTACTACCCCCTAACCCGTAATTAATATTTTTGAACTATCCAGTAAATGGCATCCAGAATTGATGTCTGTTTGAGCGTGAATCAGACCCTGTAAAGCCTGGTATGTATGTCTCGACTACAATGAAATGGGAGAAATATTAAAAACAGAATTTATATAACTTAGGCCAAATTTTGACATACAAGTGTACAACACAAACCAAATAAGTAGAAATCACAACACAGGTGCTAAAATATGAATTCTGATGAGCCTAAAAATAGGACATTAGAAAGCTCCAAGGACTATTATAACTAAAATGGCAATAACATATGTTACAGTGCTTTCACTAATGGTTTTCAATAAATCCAAAACATTGTTGGGTTCGTTTCTGCCGTTTATTCCGTATTTAATAAAAAAAAAAAACCTGTAAGTACAAAAAATACAACTCATTACACATTCATTCAAATCTCTCTGATCACATACTAGTAGTCTATTCAGATCAAGGGACATAACTTTTACATATACTTAAGTTATCAATAATGCATAGTAGTATATTTTTGGCTCAATTTCTTCATGTAAAGATATAATATTATTTTTACAATGTACATATCAATCATTAATATATATTACATTCACAATTACATATCAATATACAGTTGATATGAAAGTACATTATACATGAATTACAACATATGGATATAGCTCACTTATAGCTCACTTATAAAAGAATATTTCTTACATATGAAACTTACCCTACAGATCCTTTAGGAGTTTGCAGAATTGCTTGGGTTCTAAATCATAACATCTGTATGCGTATGCAATCTGATTTTCCCCGTTTTCCCCAGATGATTTTCTCTGAGTACTGGTGTACTACAAGTATATTTTGCTCCATCCAAGAGGGTAAACTGGTATCAAATCTGTTTCTTTTATAATTACATCGATGGTTTTGTGCTTTATTTATTTATTTAAAATGTTTTTTTTCAAAGGAGTTATGTATTGATAATAATTACAATGTTGATTCCCTATTACTTTCCAATTATTGAATGACGTTTTTATCTGTAAATATTGAATAAAATTTTATGAAACTTAAAAAAAAATCCAATCATGATATGATGGGAAGTTCTATCACTCAGTATGTACAAGTAAATCTCTACTGAAAATGGAATAATATATCTGCCTTATACAACAATCTAATCGATCAGCTATAGTTTAGAAAATAAATTACACATGTACAAATACTGAAAACTTATATACATGTACTTCATCCTTTGTCTTTGCATTTAATCAGCATATTATGATTAAGTAGTAAAATAATAATTTAAACCTTATATAATGCCAATATTCTGATAGTACATTATAGAATATACATATAATGATAATAATAATAATAATAGAACATATATACTGTTGAAATCTCACCGAGTTTCTTAGTTCTTCAATTGCAACCTATATCTTCAATACTTTGATGCTGAGTGAAATTAGTCTAGTTAAAATCATGCAGTTGTAATTAGCTATGACCAATAAAAATGTCCGTAGATGTCATGAATTGAATTGAATTGTACAGGTAACACACAACATTTAAATAAAGGGTCCTTACACCACTATTTTTCCTCACACAACTATGGTATCACACAACCATTTTAGGTTTCTTACATCAAAACCTTTCATATATAATACCAACACCCAAAATATCATTCTTACACAATATATATATATCACCCTGTTACACATACCTGATATAGGGAAACATGTATTGATTTGGAACTTTAAAAAAAAAATTCAAAGCAATCATTCATTGACCACCTGGGTATATACTGACCAGGTGGTATGGGTATATACTGACCAGGTGGTATGGGTATACTGACCAGGTGGTATGGGTATACTGACCTGGTGGTATGGGTATACTGACCAGGTGGTATGGGTATATACTGACCAGGTGGTATGGGTATATACTGACCAGGTGGTATGGGTATATACTGACCAGGTGGTATGGGTATATACTGACCAGGTGGTATGGGTATACTGACCATGTGGTATGGGTATACTGACCAGGTGGTATGGGTATATACTGACCAGGTGGTATGGGTATATACTGACCAGGTGGTATGGGTATACTGACCAGGTGGTATGGGTATACTGACCAGGTGGTATGGGTATATACTGACCAGGTGGTATGGGTATATACTGACCAGGTGGTATGGGTATATACTGACCAGGTGGTATGGGTATATACTGACCAGGTGGTATGGGTATATACTGACCAGGTGGTATGGGTATATACTGACCAGGTGGTATGGGTATATACTGACCAGGTGGTATGGGTATATACTGACCAGGTGGTATGGGTATATACTGACCAGGTGGTATGGGTATACTGACCAGGTGGTATGGGTATATACTGACCAGGTGGTATGGGTATATACTGACCAGGTGGTATGGGTATATACTGACCAGGTGGTATGGGTATATACTGACCAGGTGGTATGGGTATATACTGACCAGGTGGTATGGGTATATACTGACCAGGTGGTATGGGTATATACTGACCAGGTGGTATGGGTATATACTGACCAGGTGGTATGGGTATACTGACCAGGTGGTATGGGTATATACTGACCAGGTGGTATGGGTATACTGACCAGGTGGTATGGGTATATACTGACCAGGTGGTATGGGTATATACTGACCAGGTGGTATGGGTATATACTGACCAGGTGGTATGGGTATATACTGACCAGGTGGTATGGGTATATACTGACCAGGTGGTATGGGTATATACTGACCAGGTGGTATGGGTATATACTGACCAGGTGGTATGGGTATATACTGACCAGGTGGTATGGGTATATACTGACCAGGTGGTATGGGTATATACTGACCAGGTGGTATGGGTATACTGACCAGGTGGTATGGGTATATACTGACCAGGTGGTATGGGTATATACTGACCATGTGGTATGGGTATATACTGACCAGGTGGTATGGGTATATACTGACCAGGTGGTATGGGTATATACTGACCAGGTGGTATGGGTATATACTGACCAGGTGGTATTGGGTATATACTGACCAGGTGGTATGGGTATATACTGACCAGGTGGTATGGGTATATACTGACCTGGTGGTATGGGTATATACTGACCATGTGGTATGGGTATACTGACCAGGTGGTATGGGTATATACTGACCTGGTGGTATGGGTATATACTGACCATGTGGTATGGGTATATACTGACTTGGTGGTATGGGTATATACTGACCAGGTGGTATGGGTATATACTGACCAGGTGGTATGGGTATACTGACCAGGTGGTATGGGTATATACTGACCAGGTGGTATGGGTATATACTGACCAGGTGGTATGGGTATACTGACCAGGTGGTATGGGTATACTGACCAGGTGGTATGGGTATATACTGACCAGGTGGTATGAGTATACTGACCAGGTGGTATGGGTATATACTGACCAGGTGGTATGGTATACTGACCAGGTGGTATGGGTATATACTGACCATATAGTATGGGTATATACTGACCAGGTGGTATGGGTATATACTGACCAGGTGGTATGGGTATATACTGACCAGGTGGTATGGGTATATACTGACCAGGTGGTATGGGTATACTGACCAGGTGGTATGGTATACTGACCAGGTGGTATGGGTATATACTGACCATATAGTATGGGTATATACTGACCAGGTGGTATGGGTATATACTGACCAGGTGGTATGGGTATACTGACCAGGTGGTATGGGTATATACTGACCAGGTGGTATGGGTATATACTGACCAGGTGGTATGGGTATATACTGACCAGGTGGTATGGGTATATACTGACCAGGTGGTATGGGTATACTGACCAGGTGGTATGGGTATATACTGACCAGGTGGTATGGGTATATACTGACCAGGTGGTATGGGTATATACTGACCAGGTGGTATGGGTATATACTGACCAGGTGGTATGGGTATATACTGACCAGGTGGTATGGGTATACTGACCAGGTGGTATGGGTATATACTGACCAGGTGGTATGGGTATATACTGACCAGGTGGTATGGGTATATACTGACCAGGTGGTATGGGTATACTGACCAGGTGGTATGGGTATATACTGACCAGGTGGTATGGGTATATACTGACCAGGTGGTATGGGTATACTGACCAGGTGGTATGGGTATATACTGACCTGGTGGTATGGGTATATACTGACCAGGTGGTATGGTATACTGACCAGGTGGTATGGGTATATACTGACCATGTGGTATGGATATACTGACCAGGTGGTATGGGTATACTGACCAGGTGGTATGGGTATATACTGACCAGGTGGTATGGGTATATACTGACCAGGTGGTATGGGTATATACTGACCAGGTGGTATGGTATACTGACCAGGTGGTATGGGTATATACTGACCATATAGTATGGGTATATACTGACCAGGTGGTATGGGTATATACTGACCAGGTGGTATGGGTATATACTGAACAGGTGGTATGGGTATATACTGACCAGGTGTTATGGGTATATACTGACCAGGTGGTATGGGTATACTGACCAGGTGGTATGGGTATATACTGACCAGGTGGTATGGGTATATACTGACCAGGTGGTATGGGTATATACTGACCAGGTGGTATGGGTATATACTGACCAGGTGGTATGGGTATATACTGACAAGGTGGTATGGGTATATACTGACCAGGTGGTATGAGTATACTGACCAGGTGGTATGGGTATATACTGACCAGGTGGTATGGTATACTGACCAGGTGGTATGGGTATATACTGACCATATAGTATGGGTATATACTGACCAGGTGGTATGGGTATATACTGACCAGGTGGTATGGGTATATACTGACCAGGTGGTATGGGTATATACTGACCAGGTGGTATGGGTATATACTGACCATGTGGTATGGGTATATACTGACCAGGTGGTATGGGTATACTGACCAGGTGGTATGGGTATATACTGACCAGGTGGTATGGGTATATACTGACCAGGTGGTATGGGTATACTGACCAGGTGGTATGGGTATATACTGACCAGGTGGTATGGGTATATACTGACCAGGTGGTATGGGTATATACTGACCAGGTGGTATGGGTATATACTGACCAGGTGGTATGGGTATATACTGACTAGGTGGTATGGGTATATATACTGACCAGGTGGTATGGGTATACTGACCAGGTGGTATGGGTATATACTGACCAGGTGGTATGGGTATACTGACCAGGTGGTATGGGTATATACTGACCAGGTGGTATGGGTATATACTGACCAGGTGGTATGGGTATATACTGACCAGGTGGTATGGGTATATACTGACCAGGTGGTATGGGTATATACTGACCAGGTGGTATGGGTATACTGACCAGGTGGTATGGGTATATACTGACCAGGTGGTATGGGTATATACTGACCAGGTGGTATGGGTATACTGACCATGTTGTATGGGTATATACTGACCAGGTGATATGGGTATACTGACCAGGTGGTATGGGTATATACTGACCAGGTGGTATGGGTATACTGACCAGGTGGTATGGGTATACTGACCAGGTGGTATCAGTGTAAAATTGGTCAGAACATATATAGTTAATTTGTTTCTTAGGTATATGATATTAATTTTCTTCAAATTGCAAACAGCCAATTGATGCAAGTTTCCATGAATCCTGATACATAATTTGCCATTTTCGTTAATACCGCACCAGGTTATATATTTTCTATATATTAGAAACTGAGACATTTTATCTGAAATGTTCAGATTTAATGAGATACATGCAGCAAAATAGGCTCTATCTACACTCATCGTTTGTTCCATGTGTCCAATATGTATTATGATATTGGTAAATGTCTTCTCCTCAGTATTGATTTGCATGATTATAAATATCATTAGAATTATCGTTAGAATTTTGTTCTTGAAAACCAGCGTTGTAAAACCCACAATATATAAGTTATGATATTGGATGAACTCTACATGTTAATGTTTATTGTGATGTGGAAATGATTAGCCTGCAACTTAACAAAAAACAATACACAAAACAATGAACTACAATCATTTTGGAATGTCAACTAATTAGGGCCCCGTAGGAAAATGCAGGTGCCCTATATAGTAATCACTGTGTCCGTTCATCTGTCCGTCTGTCAGTTTGTCCATCAGCACTTTTATTTCTGTGTTTTAGTTTTTAGCTCACCTGCCCGAAGGGCAAGTGAGCTTATGCCGTGGCGTGGTGTCCGTCGTCCGTCCGGCGTCAACTTTTCCATTCAAGCAACTTCTTCTCAATAACCAAAAGGCCCAGAGACCTAATATTGGGCCTGTAGCATGCTGGGGTGAAGGGCTACCAAGTTTGTTCAAATGAATAACGTTGACCTTCATTCAAGGTCACAGGGGTCAAAAAGGCTAAAATCTTTAAACGACTTCTTCTCAATAACCAAGAGTCCCAGGGAGTTTATATTGGGTCTGTAGCATGCTGGGGTGAAGGGCTACCAAGTTTGTTCAAATGAATGACCTTGACTTTCATTCAAGGTCACAGGGGTCAAATATGCTAAAAAAAAATTAAACGACTTCTTCTAAATAGCCAAAAGACCCAGGGACTTGATATTGTTTCTGTAGCATGCTGGGGTGAAGGGTTACCAAGTTTGTTCAAATGAATGACCTTGACCTTCATTCAAGGTCACAGGAGTCAAAAAGGCTAAAATCTTTAAACGACTTCTTCTCAATAACCAACAGATCCATAGACCTAATATTTGACCAGCAGCATGCTAGGGTAAAGGGCTCCCAAGTTTGTTCAAATGAATGACCTTGACCTTCATTCAAGGTCACAGGAGTCAAAAAGGCTAAAATCTTTAAACAACTTCTTCTCAATAACCAAGAGGCCCAGGGAGTTGATATTGGGTCTGTAGCATGCTGAGGTAAAGGGCTACCAAGTTTGTTCAGATGAATGACCTTGACCTTCATTCAAGGTCACAGGAGTCAAAAAGGCTAAAATCTTTAAACGCCTTCTTCTCAATAACCAGGAGTCCCAGAGACCTAATATTTGGCCTGTAGCATGTTGGGGTGAAGGGCTCCCAAGTTTGTTCAAATGAATGACCTTGACCTTCATTCAAGGTCACAGCGGTCAAAAAGGCTAAAATCTTTAAACAACTTCCTCTCAATAACCAACAGTCCCAGGGAGTTGATATTGGGTCTGTAGCATGCTGGGGTGAAGGGCTACCTAGTTTGTTCAAATGAATGACCTTGACCTTCATTCAATGTCATGGGGGCCAAAAAGGCTAAAATCTTTTAAACGACTTCTTCTCAATAACCAAGAGTCCCAGGGTGTTGATATTGGGTCTGTAGCATGCTGCGGTAAAGGGCTACCAAATTTGTTCAAATGAATGACCTTGACCTTCATTCAAGGTCACAGGAGTCAAAAAGGCTAAAATCTTTAAACGACTTCTTCTCAATAACCAACAGGCCCAGAGATCTAATATTTGGCCTGTAGCATCCTGGGGTAAAGGGCTACCAAGTTTGTTCAATTGAATGACCTTGACCTTCATTCAAGGTCACAGGAGTCAAAAAGGCTAAAAATTTTAAATGACTTCTTCTAAATAACCAACAGTCCCAGAGACCTAATATTTGGCCTGTAGCATGCTGGGGTGACGGGCTCTCAAGTTTGTTCAAATGAATGACCTTGACCTTCATTCAAGGTCACAAGAGTAAAAAAGGCTAAAATCTTGAAACGACTTCTTCTGAATAACCAAGAGTCCCATGGAGTTAATATGGGTCTCTAGCATGCTGGAGTGAAGGGCTACCAAGTTTGTTCAAATGAATGACCCTGACTCACATTCAAGGTCATGTCGATCAAGTATGCTTAAATCTTTAAATGACTTTTAGTGAAAAACCAAAGTGCAGAGAGACATTATATTGGTCCTGTAGCATGCTTTCAAATAACTGCAGGATCCATATATGAAAAGATCACTGCATTGCAGGTGAGCGATTTGGGCCCATTGGGCCCTTGTTTGAGTTTCCTTTGGCCGAGTGAACTGTTTACTTCATACTGTGCTTTCTTATTGAAAGAGCTTGCTTAGAATTGCTTTTCAGTGTCAAAATTTGAAGGTAAAGGTCACTGTTACTAAATATAAATAAACAAATCATCTTCCATGTAAAATCTAGAGTTTGCTTTGGCCAATCTTATTTAAACTTTTTTTAGTACTCTACCATACTATTTTTGGTGAGCAGTCAGGTTAACATGTCTGATTTCATCTCAAATCCCAGTAGCACTGGGTCATGATATTGGGCCAGTTATTATAATGTGCGGGGATTTAAGATTACTTAGTTTGTTCATATAAATGACCTTGACCTACTTGCAAGGGTCAAATATGAGTTGACATATTTAAACAACTTTTCAATATCCAAGAATCATATATACATGTATATCGAATATACATCTATTATAATTATTTGGCCAGTTAAAGTATGCTGGGATGAAGAGCTTTCAAAATTGTTCTATGAATGATCTATATTTCAAGGTTTCAGAGGCCGAATGGGTTTATAGGTGACTAAATATATCTGAATTACCAAGAAACTCAGGGTCATGATGTAGACTGTACCCATAGCATGCTGGGATGAAGGAAAGATTGCTTGAAATAATAACCCTGAAAACGGTCGATTAATCACCCTACAGGTTGTTATGTTAGAGGGGCTTTCTTGGCTGCGAGAGGTTTTTAATTCAAAAATTCACTGAGAAACATCGTCTGCCTTCCATCGTTTTATTCCATCTCTCTCAACTAACAATCGAAACATCATCAGGACATTGAAGAAGTTTTCGAAAGGCTGGGAAGCGCAGGATTGAAACTTGCTCATTTGCTCAGGAATCGTGTGTTTTCCTAGGTCACCATATATCAATTAAAGGATGGAATCTCGCCGAACACCGGCAGGGTTGCAGCAATCAAAGATATAAGTCCTCCAAAGGATATCAAGGCTTTACGTCGCATCTTGGGTCTTTTTAATTGGTTTAGGAAATTCATACCAAACTACAGTGCCGCAGCTCAGCCACTCATCCAACTTACCCAAAAAGGGGTACATTTCAAATGGACAAGACCCACCAAGCTGCTTTGGACAACCTAAAAAGTCTGTTTGAGAATTGTGGAGTTCTAGCGTTTCCGAATTTCCATGAACTGTTCTACCTCCGTGTTGACACTTCATCAAAAGGCATTGGATACATGCTGTATCAAAAGATAGGCGATCAAACGTCAGAGGAAGTACGCGTTATCCGCTTTGGTTCGAAGTCCTTGAGTAGATGACAGAGATCGTATGGGCCGACAAAACTGGAATTACTTGGAGTTGTCACCGCAATGCTTGACTGTGCTACCTACCTCCGTGGAAGGAAGTTCATTGTTGAATGCGATCATCAGGCGCTGCCGCCTCTCTTTCAAAACAGATGCAAGGAGCTATTTACGAACGATGGGTCGCTATTATGCAACAGTTCAAATTTGAGATCCGCTACAAACCAGCAGCGAAGATGCAAGTAGCTGATACGCTATCAAGGTGCCCCCAACCAATGAAAGGATTCCAGAGCCCGGACGAAGATGATCCCTATTTTCCTTATGTAACGGAACATACTGGAGATATTATTGTGCCTGAAGGACATTTCTTGAGACATTTGATGAAAGATGGATCAGAGAGCCAAAACACCATTGACGCAGATGCTCAAAAAAACAATGACGTAGCTCTATCACTGGTAGTCAATAACATTGAATGTTTTGCTCCTTCTACGGTTCTGCCGTACCGTTTACAAATGGGCCTATTGGTAGACAGGAGGAAATGTATGATGCTGATTCAGTGGATGCAACAGATCTTCCAAAAACCCGGAAAAGACTACGCAAAATACGTAAACACTTACGATCTTCGGACGAGAAAATTGTCCTTACGTATACTTCAGCCAAGCGACATGTACCAAAAGACAGAACTTATGATGATTTGCCCAAAAGTGCTAGTACTGAACATTCTGTTCAATCATCTTCGGAAGGGGAAATGTGCCCTTATACCAATTTAGACAAAGAGTGTGACAGTAACTGTGATAGCACTTCTACCGCAGCGGTCAAGAAATCAGTTTCTGAGATTATCCCCAACATGGAAACATGATATATTTCTGATGATACCACCGCACAGGACCTTGTTATGGATGATCTTCCCCAAGGCGTGACGTCAGATACTACAGACAATCTTGAACAGGGCGCGACATCAAATACTATGGACTCGAGTCTGCTCGATGAAAATGATGAATCTGTATTAGATCAAATAAGAGCTATTGACATGTTTTCTAGAGAAGCATTCGATCCTGAAACGGTCAAGAAACTTCAGCATCAGGACCCAAAGTTACGCAAATTTTTGGACTACCTTTTACATGACTGTTTACCGTTGTCACAAAAGGACTTAATTGTGGCGGGTGTTGCTAGAATGCTCTGATTATATTCTTACTTCTTGAGGGAATTCTTTTTCACTCGCGTGTCGCCAAATCGAAAAGGACGAAATCATTACAACAGTATCAACTTGTAATTCCAGACATCATGATTAAGACTGTGATAGAACTTTACCATGGTACCCCATTAGGAGGCTACGGCGGCATCCAGCATACAGTGGATAGTTTGAAAGACTCCTACTATTTCCCACGTCTTGCTACAGTAGTTGCAGATTTCGTTCGGTCCTGTCCGCAATATCAGGCTAAGAAAACCACAAGAGCACATACCAAATCAGGGATTGTTGATTTTCCCACACCAACACGTCCATTTGATGTTTGGGAGATGGACCTGTATGGACCAGTGCCTGCTGATCTTAATGGTCAATCCTATATCTTCACAGCTGTGGACTAATTTAGTAAATACATCTTTGCCGCCCCTTTACGTAGCATTTATTTCAGACGCAATGACAGTGTCGGAAGCGATTTACGCACTAATCACTACATTTGGTGTATGTCATTGATATCGGACCAGGGCAAAGAGTTTCTCTCAAAATGTACCATGGAAGTTTGTTGTCTCCTTGATATCAAGCAAGAATTTACTCCTAGTTTTACTCATCATTGCCTTGGATCAGAAGAGCGAACACACAGGACTCTAGCAGAGCAACTAACACCATTTATTCAAAATGGAAAGGTTTTGAGTGATGTTCTTCCGTCCATCATATTCTCCATGAACATTACTGTTAACGCTACATTGGGTTACAGTCCTTTCGAGATCATTTTTGGTTTTCGTCCGCGATTTCCACTTTCGACTCATGTTCTCCAAACGGAATTCGATACCATTCCAAGGGACTATCACCCGATATATCAGGACGATTAGAAATCGTTTGAAAACCATTCGGGATGATGTTGAAAAACATACCACAATCGCAAGGAAAGGTTTTCTTCAAAGAGAAAATTCAAAGATCAACCCATTACATGCGGATATTGGATATAATGTATACTTGTTAAAGGAACCTACAGGCAAAGGTCAGAAATTTCAAAACAAGTCTGCTGGACCTTATGTGATCAATGAGTTGGTTTCACCTCATCTGGTACGATTGCAGGACCGTAGCTCTGGTAAATTACTACCACGACCAATCCACGTGAACCGTCTCAAGCCAGCATTTGTTCGTGTCCCAGAACCAACAGGATACTTTCTTCCTGATGTTACGCAGACGCAACCAACGCCAAATCCAGCAGATCAACATCCAGAATATTTGGTGACAACCGAAGTAGATACATTGTCTGTGGATGATTTTACGCGATCTACTGATATTGATCTGCATGCACGTGTATCTAACGACAATGTTGATTTGTCAACTTTAGATTCATATGCAACTTCTGATAACCTCCAAAACATTGTCTGGGACAGACCGATATACATCGTCTACGCGTAAACCTCAGTCTTCGAAAATTCCACTTCGTTAACTCGAACTCGACGGGACCACGAGAAAATTCGAGTTATCCGAGTGTGCGAATTAAGCGAGTTGTCATTTTTGGTGCAAAGTTTGTTCAATATTTGTCAACATTATATAATCATTATAACTCCGCTCCGTCGCTCATCAGTTTAGTGTAAAGACTGGTCAATACATGTAAATGTATATGTAATATTTCATTCTGTCACTCGTAGTTTGGTGTAGTTTTGCCGATATACAGTCTCGATAAAGTTTCTTTCCTAGTTAGTCACTTCAATAACGATCTGATATTCATGTCATGTTTGCAAAAGGAATAACAATAAAATGGAATTCAACCGAATAACAGTTTATGAATGTTATATCAAATAGCCGTTTAAATTTAACACAGATTATATGTAAAACGTAACAGAACCATTACCTTATATTGGACATATAAAATACTGTTTGATAGTCCAACTCACGTTTTACAACAACCACGCCATTTCCATGTGTATTAGCACAGGAAGTTGGTACTGCACATGTGCGTATAAAATGTTACTGTTACTGAGTTGGCGTTTTATCCGATTTAATAGACAGCACTGACTGTTACAGTCGTACTCTGAACACCTCGGCAGTAATTACGCTATTGTTTCAGCAGTTTACAGACTTAATAGGCACCAGTGACTGTTTCATTCCTATACACTTGTAAAGACATCAGCCGAGTAGATATACCGGTGTGTCAGAGATTAGTTCCGCTTGAGCGAGCAGGTAGATGAGTTGTTGACTATCGTGTGTACTATTATTGGCGACCGCCTTAGGAAATTACCTGATGTAAGTAAAACTGTACTTTTTATCACCGACAGTTATTGTTATAAGATTCCACCGACAATTTCTTTCATGAATTTATGAAACACTTATAATCGCGTATAATAATCGGTAGAATTGTAGTGTCAATACAAACGGAATTTCAATGTTGAAAAAATGTCGGCGTTCATAACCGATCGTTGTTGGACACAAACATGATACTTCGAGTTATTCGATCATTTCAAGTAGGATTTTTATTGTTGGGACCAAATTCGTATTATCCGAGTTTTTCGAGTTTTCCGAATTCGTGTTTTCCGAGTTTTTTTTACTAGGATAAAGAGAGAATTCGGCCGGGACTGACGAAATACTTCGAGTTAAGCGGGGTATTCAAGTTTTCCAAGTTTGAGTTAACGAAGTTCCACTGTATATGCAAGTTTATCTAGGTAAATTGTTGAGTTGGTGCTATTTTTGACTGATATACAATGTATTGTGATGACAACATCCAGATGAATATCTGTGCACAACTGAAACATGAGCAACAGTTTGTTTGATCTTTGTATATACTACAAGTCAAAATGCGTTTATGTGATGAATAATATTCATTATTTTAATAGTTCAGTGCATACAGATTAATTTTTTTTTCAATATGTATTTGATAATGAGAACGTCATCAAGATAGCATAAACAGGATTTGAATGTCAGGCTTCTAAGCACTTTGTCCATAAGGAGTTGGAAGTTACTAGGGGCTGAGCTTAAACCCATGGGCAATCGTTGAAACGTGTATGCTCCATAGCAAGTGTTGAATGCTGTCAGCCTCGCACTGTTTGGATCAATCGGCATTTGGAAGAAACCGGACGAGAGATCGATAGAGGTGAAATTTTGGTTTGTTTTTGTTTAACGTCCTATTAACAGCCAGTGTCATTTAAGGTCGTGCAAGGTTTTGGAGGTGGAGGAAAGCCGGAGTACCCGGAGAAAAACCACCGGCCTATGGTCAGTACCTGACAACTGCCCCACGTAGGTTTCGCAACCCAGTGGTGGAGGGCTTAGTGTTAAGTAATATATTATATTTTTGCTGAGTTTTTTTTTTTTTTTTTTCCAGTAGAATTTTGAACCCTGTGGTTGCATAATGGCATTTGGTGGAATTTGATTGCAGTTCGTGGAATTCAATGGCAGTTTGTGGAATTCCATGGCAGTTTGTGGAATTCCATGGCAGTTCGTGGAATTCAATGGCAGTTTGTGGAATTCCATGGCAGTTTGTGGAATTCCATGGCAGTTCGTGGAATTCAATGGCAGTTTGTGGAATTCCATGGCAGTTTGTGGAATTCCATGGCAGTTTGTGGAATTCCATGGCAGTTTGTGGAATTCCATGGCAGTTCGTGGAAATCTATGAACTTACATGGCAGTTCGTGGAAATCTATGGCAGTTCGTGGAATTCCATGGCAGTTCGTGGAATTCCATGGCAGTTCGTGGAAATCCATGAAATTACATGGCAGTTCGTGGAAATCCATGAAATTACATGGATTTTTTCCACAGAAATCCATCTGTATTTCCATGTCAATATTTTTCTATCAGTCACATGGCATTTCGTGGAAAAAACTGTCTAAATACTCCATGGAATATTTCCAGCAAAATTCCATGGCAGTTTGTGGAAAACTCAGAGACGGGTAGTGTTAAAGTGTCAGTACACCTTAAGCACTCGGCCACCGCGACCTCAATTATAGAGGTGAAATATTTTGGTGTTCAGTCGGAAAAGGACTCTGTTAGACTAGTTCTTGGAGGTTGGGTATTTCGTACTGAAATTTTGAGTTTGTGAATTCAGATACCTAAAATCAACACAAAATCAATACTTCAGAGAAAGACTAGATTCCCTAGTTATAGGTTTTGATGGTTGACTCTGCTTAGCTCTTTTTGTGACCAAAACCACAGGGCTTGTTATCATGATTTCCTCACACTCACTCACAGGAGCAATGATACCTTGTCTAAGTAGTTCTTCAAGTTGGTGTCGGAGGACTTCTCTTTTCTTGGGGCCGCGGTGGCAGAGTGGTTAAGGTGTACCGACATTTTAACACTAGCCCTCCACCACTGGGTTGCGAGTTCGAAACCTACGTGGGGCAGTTGCCAGGTACTGACTGTAGGCCGGTGGTTTTTCTCCGGGTACTCGGCTTTCCTCCACCTCCAAAACCTGGCACGTCCTTAAATGACCCTGGCTGTTAATAGGACTTTAAACAAAAACAAACCAAACTTCTCTTTTATCCAGGGGTAGATGGTATGGTCTCTGATGTTTGGGTTTAGCATCTGGCTTCAGCAAAATTTTGTGATCCACTACTTCTGTATAACGCAAATCAGGTTCATCTGGAGTCACAAACAGTGATTTGTGCCGGTGCAACAGAGCTCTCAGGTCCTGCTGTTCCTGTTTAGACAAATGCTCTGGTGTAGTGAAGTGGTCATCAAATGTATGACTGTCTTTGTCTCCACTTAATTCTGGTTTGAGACTCTGTACAAAATTATCTGAAACGTTGGTGGCTTCAGAGTCCTCAGAAGTGTGGTCAAACTTCATGCTATCGGTTTGCCTGCTAAAATAGTTTTGGCAGTGGATGAAGGGTTCATGATCTTGATTGGAACTGTGTTTTCAGACGACACTGTCACAAGCATTTTGGCAACGTGAAGATGTTGATGAAGACTATATCTACTGCTTCAACAAACACCTTGTGAACCATATAGTATAGTCCCTGGAAGTGTACCCCAAATCACGACCTCTGTATTGGCAGGTATAACTGTTCTCCTGGGGCAGTGTACAGTTGTTGAGCTAAAAGTATAAGAGTGATCTGAAAAATTGAGGATAATCTGGTGGTCCCGTAGGTACTGCGTTCCAAGAATGAGAGGGTATGATGTATGTGGAAGGATATGGACAAGAACTTTGTGCAGTGCTGCTTTCACACTGATGCTGACGAAGGCAGTTCCAAGGATTGAAATTGTTTGATCATTCGCAAGGGTAACTGTGCCATTTTGCAAAGGTTGTAATGATGTTTTATAAAAACTACGTATATACTGATACTTGAATATAAGTTTTCACTGATAATATTCAGAGAACTACCAGTATCTATGAGAGCCGCTATTTTTGTTTGGTGAATTTTGACAGGGAGGAACATAAATTGTGGTTTCACTTTGTTGGTTGAAATTCCTTCTCCAGTTGTTTCTGAATTTATCAAGTTTGATGTTTGTTTTGACCCCGCTTGAATGCAATTTACTGATGGTTTCCTGAGGAGGGGTGTTATCTGTTCTCCTCAGGTGCTGCCTGTTTATCTGCTGCCTGTAACTATTCTGATACCTGTGGTGTCCATTAAACATCTGGCAGGATTGGACTGAGTGTCCATATTGGAAACATAGCTGACACTGATGACCTGGTGCATACTCACCATTCCCTGTCCGATTGCATTGGCGCCTTATGTGACCTCTGGCATGACAAGAAAAACATTCCGGGCTCAACAAATCCTCATCAGTATCTGTCGAGTTATCAGAATTCTCAATGATAGTTAAAGGCTAGACTGTAGCATAGCAGACATAAATACTAAATCAGTGTCTATATATGTGTCAGCCAGGGGCTTTCAACAACATATAAGTGAAAATATATGTATATTATAATATACCATGTATACAAATATAGCAAATGATGACATTAGGTGTGTGTATTGACCTGGAGTGTTTCAATACACAATTCATGTTAGCCGGTGGGCTTTCAACATTTTGAAATACACCTTTATATTCAGAATTACTTGTATGTTAAGGTACTGTTGGCCAGTGGGCTTTCAACATTTATTACCCTATAAAAAATGCACATGGAATAACAACATCTGTTAGGTGCACAAAAGTAGGCCTATTTAAAAGCAGCCATGGCATTGGAAATCTTCCTCATCACAGAAGTTTACATCATCTTCTCAAGACTTTGGATTCTCCACCATGTTATGTTAGAGGGGCTTCCTTGGCTCTGAGAGGTTTTTAATTCAAAAATTCACTGAGAAATATCGTCTGCCTTCAGTCGTTTTATTCCATCTCTCTCAACTAACAATCGAAACATCATCAATATCTGTTAATATTTTCCGGAATTAAGTACAATTACTAATAAAATGAAATAAAAAACATTACAAATATCCGTAATTAGAGTTATCTGCCCTTTGACCATTACAATACATAGTAAATAGTTATTATAGATATCTTACTGACTTTTTCTCACTGGTTTGGGAAAGGGCCTTTTTGTCTCATTTTGGGAAGAAAATTGGTGAATTGGGAAAGATTTTTTCAGGAGTAAACTGCAAATTTTGGGAATTTGGCTTAAATATGAAATAATTTCAATTGGGAATGGGGCCCATTAACGGCCCCAAAAAGCCCCTAGAAAAAGCCCTGACAAGGTATATATAGTTTAAGATCTTTTTAAAATTATTTACCAATGATAAATGGTGATTTGTGTTTGAGTATCTCCCTTAAAACTTCTTCATTAGCACAGAGCGTGTATACATACATGTATGTTAAACGCTAAACGGAATACATACATGCATCCTTTAAGGTATATTTTCAAAGATATGATTAAATTTAGCTGAATAGCCGCAGTATCATCTTAACCCCATGAAAGGTTATACCTGGATATTTCCAGGGTAATGGAAGTCATAGTCATGTTCACCCTGGTTATGTCCTGGAGTTCTTTTGTGTGGAGAATAAAGGTTTATATCGTAAGATAGCTGTAAAGTAATATGTTATAGAGTTGTGCAGCAGAGAATGCATATATGCATGGATGTCATAGCTGCCTGTTCTGAATAGTACATTATAGGCGCTCTGGAGCGCTGAATGACAGGGCATTGATTTTCCATCAACAGACCCCCTAGTGTTATACAAGCCTGAACAAGGCCTAGTGATTGCTACAGTATAGTGGTAAACCTTGGATTCCCCTGTGTGGCAGTCTTCGGATGTACAACCACTGCATCATATGCACACATACTGTCAAGGAAGTGTCTTTACAAATCCTAGTCGTGGCTTAAGACGGTTATATGTCACAGCAATAGCTCCTGTGTGCAGATTTACTGCTGTAATGGAAATACACAGATATTTATGTTGATATAGGAGCTGATTTGTTTGTACATTATATCATAGAAGGCTATTAGCTAGCACATATTCTATGTTGGAAGGTATTGACCACTTATTGTCAATGAGATTATTTCTCTTATCCTGGACACCGGAATATCCACAGTTTTACTGGTGTGAGATGTTCTTTTTATCTAACCCTGGGCAGGGATATCCACAATTTTACTAGTGTGAGATTTTCCTAGCTCACCCTAGAGTTGAGAAAACTTACATGCTCTTTGCTTGTTCTCAGCAATTGTATGACTTCATGGGAACAATATCATGACATCAGCAATTCAATGATGTCACGTTGACAATTCAATCATATCATATCAACATTGACTTACATTGATGTAACTTCAATATTAGATACGTACGAGGGTATACATAAACAGAGAAAGATAAAAATAATCATTCACCCCCTTGGGAATGAAACAGGGGGATCTCGAACCTTGGGGTATTAGATTCTTAAGCTGCCAAACACTCTGCAAGCCTCGTGTTTGGCAATTTAAGAATCTTCCCCTCGAGTTGAACTTAATAGAATATCAACATGTGTCTGTTCCGCGGACAAGGACATATCTTAACCAGAGTGTGAAAGTTTGGCCAGTCAGATCGAAGCTTGCCGAGTTCTGGCCAGCCAAACTCTTACACGAGGGTTGAGATATCCTTGTTTGATTATTTTCCTCACATACTTGCAAGCAAATGTTAGTTTCTATGAAACTTTGAAAGTTTTTCATTGCTCCATCCACAATGCTCCTTGGAATGTGCGTCAAAATTAATGAAATTATCACTTACGACATGGTTACCAAACGTAAAATGATGACGTTATGTTATTGTGAGCAGTGTCATATAGCCCATGCCAACTGTCTTTACACCATGTAAGATCAATTTTCCTAGTAACTGCAGGATACGCTATGAAGAACTCCCTGTCTCACTCCCAAGGGGAGTAAATTGTTTATACTCATAAATTGAAGTGGAGTAATGTCTGATATGATTTAACAGTACGTCTTTAAGGATTTCAGCCTTCAATCCTTAATAAGGATTTAGACAATCATACTTCAAATCATTCCCATTTGTTAGCCCACCATCATCAGATGGTGGGCTATTCAAATCGCCCTGCGTCCGTGGTCCGTGGTCCGTCCGTCCGTCCGTCCGTCCGTCCCTCCGTCCGTCCCTCCGTCCGTCCGTAAACAATTCTTGTTATCGCTAATCCTCAGAAAGTACTGAAGGGATCTTTCTCAAATTTCATATGTAGGTTCCTCTTGGTGCCTAGTTATGCATATTGCATTTTGAGACCAATCGGAAAACAACATGGCCGACAGGCAGCCATCTTGGATTTTGACAATTGAAGTTTGTTATCGCTATTTCTCAGAAAGTACTGAAGGGATCTTTCTCAAATTTCATATGTAGGTTCCCCTTGGTGCCTAGTTATGCATATTGCATTTTGAGACAAATCGGAAAACAACATGGCCGACAGGCAGCCATCTTGGATTTTGACAATTGAAGTTTGTTATCGCTATTTCTCAGAAAATAATGAAGGGATCTTTCTCAAATTTCATATGTAGGTTCCTCTTGGTGCCTAGTTATGCATATTGCATTTTGAGACCAATCAAAAAACAACATGGCCGACAGGCAGCCATCTTGGATTTTGACAATTGAAGATTGTTATCGCTATTTCTCAGAAAGTACTGAAGGGATCTTTCTCAAATTTCATATGTAGGTTCCCCTTGGTGCCTAGTTATGCATATTGCATTTTGAGACCAATCGGAAAACAACATGGCCGACAGGCAGCCATCTTGGATTTTGACAATTGAAGTTTGTTATCGCTATTTCTGAGAAAGTACTGAAGGGATCTTTCTCAAATTTCATATGTAGGTTCCTCTTGGTGCCTTGTTATGCATATTGCATTTTGAGACCAATCGGAAAACAACATGGCCGACAGGCAGCCATCTTGGATTTTGACAATTGAAGTTTGTTATCGCTATTTCTCAGAAAGTGATGAAGGGATCTTTCTCAAATTTCATATGTAGGTTCCTCTTGTTGCCTAGTTATGCATATTGCATTTTGAGACCAATCGGAAAACAACCTGGCCGACAGGCAGCCATCTTGGATTTTGACAATTGAAGTTTGTTATCGCTATTTCTCAGAAAGTAACGAAGGGATCTTTCTCAAATTTCATACATACGTTCCCCTCAGTGCCTTGATATGCATACTGCATTTTGAGACCAATCAGAAAACAACATGGCTGACAGGTAGCCATCTTGGATATTGACAATTGAAGTTTGTTATCGCTATTTCTCAGAAAGTACTGAAGGGATCTTTCTCAAATTTCATATGTAGGTTCCTCTTGGTGCCTTGTTATGCATATTGCATTTTGAGACCAATCGGAAAACAACATGGCCGACAGGCAGCCATCTTGGATTTTGACCATTGAAGTTTGTTATCGGTATTTCTGAGAAAGTACTAACGGGATCTTTCTCAAATTTCATATGTAGGTTCCCCTTGGTGCCTAGTTATGCATATTGCGTTTTGAGACCAATCAGAAAACAACATGGCTGACAGGCAGCCATCTTGGATTTTGACAATTTAAGTTTGTTATCACTATTTCTGAGAAAGTACTGAAGGGATCTTTCTCAAATTTCATAAGTAGGTTCCCCTTGGTCCCTTGTATTGCATTTTTGGACCAGTCTGTCCTGAAAACAACCTGGCAAACAAACAGCCATTATCGTTAAATCTCAAATTTCTTATATAGCTTGGATTCCCTTGTTTGAAAAGTACTGGAGGGATGTCTCAATTTGCACAGATTAGTAAAATGAAGGGAAAAGTAGAGAAAAGATCAATCCGACATGGAACCTATGAAGATCATTCAATGGTGGGCGCCAAGATCCCTCTGGGATCTCTTGTTTTTAGCCCACCATCATCAGATGGTGGGCTATTCAAATCGCCCTGCGTCCGTGGTCCGTCGTCCGTCCGTCCGTCCGTCCGTCCGTCCGTCCCTCCGTCCGTCCGTAAACAATTCTTGTTATCGCTAATCCTCAGAAAGTACTGAAGGGATCTTTCTCAAATTTCATATGTGGGTTCCCCTTGGTGCCTAGTTATGCATATTGCATTTTGAGACCAATCGGAAAACAACATGGCCGACAGGCAGCCATCTTGGATTTTGACAATTGAAGTTTGTTATCGCTATTTCTGAGAAAGTGATGAAGGGATCTTTCTCAAATTTCATATGTAGGCTCCCCTTGGTACCTAGTTATGCATATTGCATTTTGAGACCAATCGGAAAACAACATGGCCGACAGGCAGCCATCTTGGATTTTGACAATTGGAGTTTGTTATCGCTATTTCTGAGGAAGTGCTGAAGGGATCTTTCTCAAATTTCATATGTAGGTTCCCCTTGGTGCCTAGTTATGCATATTGCATTTTGAGACCAATCGGAAAACAACATGGCCGACAGGCAGCCATCTTGGATTTTGACAATTGAAGTTTGTTATCGCTATTTCTGAGAAAGTAACGAAGGGATCTTTCTCAAATTTCATACATACGTTCCCCTCAGTGCCTTGATATGCATACTGCATTTTGAGACCAATCAGAAAACAACATGGCTGACAGGTAGCCATCTTGGATATTGACAATTGAAGTTTGTTATCGCTATTTCTCAGAAAGTACTGAAGGGATCTTTCTCAAATTTCATATGTAGGTTCCTCTTGGTGCCTTGTTATGCATATTGCATTTTGAGACCAATCGGAAAACAACATGGCCGACAGGCAGCCATCTTGGATTTTGACCATTGAAGTTTGTTATCGGTATTTCTGAGAAAGTACTAACGGGATCTTTCTCAAATTTCATATGTAGGTTCCCCTTGGTGTCTAGTTATGCATATTGCGTTTTGAGACCAATCAGAAAACAACATGGCTGACAGGCAGCCATCTTGGATTTTGACAATTTAAGTTTGTTATCACTATTTCTGAGAAAGTACTGAAGGGATCTTTCTCAAATTTCATAAGTAGGTTCCCCTTGGTCCCTTGTATTGCATTTTTGGACCAGTCTGTCCTGAAAACAACCTGGCAAACAAACAGCCATTATCGTTAAATCTCAAATTTCTTATATAGCTTGGATTCCCTTGTTTGAAAAGTACTGGAGGGATGTCTCAATTTGCACAGATTAGTAAAATGAAGGGAAAAGTAGAGAAAAGATCAATCCGACATGGAACCTATGAAGATCATTCAATGGTGGGCGCCAAGATCCCTCTGGGATCTCTTGTTTTTAGCCCACCATCATCAGATGGTGGGCTATTCAAATCGCCCTGCGTCCGTGGTCCGTCGTCCGTCCGTCCGTCCGTCCCTCCGTCCGTCCGTAAACAATTCTTGTTATCGCTAATCCTCAGAAAGTACTGAAGGGATCTTTCTCAAATTTCATATGTGGGTTCCCCTTGGTGCCTAGTTATGCATATTGCATTTTGAGACCAATCGGAAAACAACATGGCCGACAGGCAGCCATCTTGGATTTTGACAATTGAAGTTTGTTATCGCTATTTCTGAGAAAGTACTGAAGGGATCTTTCTCAAATTTCATATGTAGGCTCCCCTTGGTACCTAGTTATGCATATTGCATTTTGAGACCAATCGGAAAACAACATGGCCGACAGGCAGCCATCTTGGATTTTGACAATTGGAGTTTGTTATCGCTATTTCTGAGGAAGTGCTGAAGGGATCTTTCTCAAATTTCATATGTAGGTTCCCCTTGGTGCCTAGTTATGCATATTGCATTTTGAGACCAATCGGAAAACAACATGGCCGACAGGCAGCCATCTTGGATTTTGACAATTGAAGTTTGTTATCGCTATTTCTGAGAAAGTACTGAAGGGATCTTTCTCAAATTTCATATGTAGGCTTCCCCTTGGTGCCTAGTTATGCATATTGCATTTTGAGACCAATCGGAAAACAACATGGCCGACAGGCAGCCATCTTGGAATTTGACAATTGAAGTTTGTTATCGCTATTTCTGAGAAAGTACTGAAGGGATCTTTCTCAAATTTCATATGTAGGCTCCCCTTGGTGCCTAGTTATGCATATTGCATTTTGAGACCAATCGGAAAACAACATGGCCGACAGGCAGCCATCTTGGATTTTGACAATTGGAGTTTGTTATCGCTATTTCTGAGGAAGTACTGAAGGGATCTTTCTCAAATTTAATATGTAGGTTCCCTTTGGTGCCTAGTTATGCATATTGCATTTTGAGACCAATCGGAAAACAAAATGGCCGACAGGCAGCCATCTTGGATTTTGACAATTGGAGTTTGTTATCACTATTTCTGAGGAAGTGCTGAAGGGATCTTTCTCAAATTTCATATGTAGGTTTCCCTTGGTGCCTAGTTATGCATATTGCATTTTGAGACCAATAGGAAAACAACATGGCCGACAGGCAGCCATCTTGGATTTTGACAATTGAAGTTTGTTATCGCTATTTCTGAGAAAGTACTGAAGGGATCTTTCTCAAATTTCATATGTAGGCTCCCCTTGGTGCCTAGTTATGCATATTGCATTTTGAGACCAATCGGAAAACAACATGGCCGACAGGCAGCCATCTTGGAATTTGACAATTGAAGTTTGTTATCGCTATTTCTGAGAAAGTACTGAAGGGATCTTTCTCAAATTTCATATGTAGGCTCCCCTTGGTGCCTAGTTATGCATATTGCATTTTGAGACCAATCGGAAAACAACATGGCCGACAGGCAGCCATCTTGGATTTTGACAATTGGAGTTTGTTATCGCTATTTCTGAGGAAGTACTGAAGGGATCTTTCTCAAATTTTAATATGTAGGTTCCCTTTGGTGCCTAGTTATGCATATTGCATTTTGGGACCAATCGGAAAACAAAATGGCCGAAAGGCAGCCATCTTGGATTTTGACAATTGAAGTTTGTTATCGCTATTTCTGTGAAAGTATTAAAGGGATCTTTCTCAAATTTCATATGCAGGTTCCTCTTTGTGCCTGGTTATGCATATTGCATTTTGAGACTATTAAGAAAACAACATGGCCGACAGGCAGCCATCTTGGATTTTGACAATCGAAGTTTGTTATCTCTATATCTGAGAAAGTATTGAAGGGATCTTTCTCAAATTTCATATGTAGGTTCCCGTTGGTGCCTAGTTATGCATATTGCATTTTGGGACCGATCGAAAAACAACATGGCCGACAGGCAGCCATCTTGGATTTTGACAATTGAAGTTTGTTATCTCTATTTCTGAGAAAGTATTGAAGGGATCTTTCTCAAATTTCATATGTAGGTTCCCCTTGGTGCCTAGTTATGCATATTGCATTTTGGGACCGATCTGAAAACAACATGGCCGACAGGCAGCCATCTTGGATTTTGACAATCAAAGTTTGTTATCTCTATTTCTGAGAAAGTATTGAAGGGATCTTTCTCAAATTTCATATGTGGGTTCCCCTTGGTGCATAGTTGTGCATATTGCATTTTGGGACCGATCGGAAAACAACATGGCCGACAGGCGGCCATCTTGGATTTTGACAATCAAAGTTAGTTATCTCTATTTCTGAACAAGTGTTGAAGGGATCTTTCTCAAATTTCATATGTAGGTTCCCCTTGGTGCCTAGTTATGCATATTGCATTTTGGGACCGATCGGAAAACAACATGGCCGACAGGCAGCCATCTTGGATTTTGACAATCGAAGTTTGTTATCTCTATTTCTGAGGAAGTACTGAAGGGATCTTTCTCAAATTTTATATGTAGGTTCCCCTCAGTGCGTAGTTATGCATATTGCATTTTGAGACCAATCGGAAAACAACATGGCCGACAGGCAGCCATCTTTGATTTTGACAATTGAAATTTGTTTTCACTATTTCTCAGAAAGTAATGAAGGGATCTTTCTGAAATTTCATATGCAGGTTCCCCTCAGTGCCTAGTTATGCATATTGCATTTTGAGACCAATCAGAAAACAACATGGCCGACAGGCAGCCATCTCGGATTTTGACAATTGAAGTTTGTTATCGCTATTTCTGTGAAAGTACTGAAGGGATCTTTTTCAAATTTCATATGTAGGTTCCCCTCAGTGCCTAGTTTTGCATATTGGGACCAATACGAAAACAACATGGCCCACAGACAGCCATTATAGCTAAATCTTAAATTCTGTATATAGGTTCCCCTTGTTTGAAAAGTACTAGAGGGCTGTTTCTGAATTTACACAGATAAGTAAGACTTAGAGGAAGGGAAAAGTAGGGAAAAGATCAATCTGACATGGAACCTATAAAGATCATTCAATGGTGGGCGCCAAGATCCCTCGGGGATCTCTTGTTATATAAAGTGATCAATGTATTCGTTGTCTGTTTTTAACCTTGATCAGTGCCTGTCATTATAATATGGATGACCTTCAATCTATTCATTATCTGTTAATAACCTTGGTCAGTAGGCAGTACCTCTCATTATGATATGGATGACCTTTAATGTATTCATTATCTGTTAATAGCCTTGGTCAGTACCTATCATTATAATATGGATGACCTTCAATGTATTCATTATCTGTTAATAGCCTTGGTCAGTACCTATCATTATAATATGGATGACCTTCAATGTATTCATTATCTGTTAATAGCCTTGGTCAGTACCTATCATTATAATATGGATGACCTTTAATGTATTCATTATCTGTTAATAACCTTGGTCAGTACCTGTCATTATAATATGGATGACCATCTTATAAAAACTGGCAGATGCTGCTAGCTACAAGTCTAGTTTATAGCCGCTAATGGTTTCAACTTTCAGCGTTGTAAACTATACAGATGACATACAGTATTACTGAATTACTGATACTCAGATTATTCAGAAAATCTTTTAGTCTTTAAGAGGAATGTGTTTTCACAGTGAAGGGAGAATCGAATGTTAATTATGAAGCAATATTTTCAAAAATCATATAAGTCTATGGTTTGGTTTGCGAAGCAGTACATTCATCCTTCGGAGAAATACACGATTATGTTGGCAGTATAAATAGATCGAAACATATACTGATAACTCCCCCAGTCTATACCTCACACTGACTAAAACATCCCAACTTTTTGAAACTGCTGCATGGCATTTAAGCCATTAAATCTGCACATTAAAAAAACTGTTTCCCAATGAGCTGATTGATAAACTTTGACCATACTAAGGGGAATATTGATCTCTGATGTTTTGGACCTTAAATTCAGTTATGAAGTGAAGAACTACAGGGGCAGGTACTAGGGAGTCGTTTTCCCTTGATTGGAAAAAAATTAGGAATGATACTGATGCCATTGCCATCGAAGGAATGATCACCAATTGTTGTAGCGGGTCTGTTCAAGTTAATAAATACCATAATGTATCTGAGATATCTTTAGGTCATCTGTCTAAAGGGCAAGTGAACATATAATGTACATGTACAATACTACATATGTATCCATGGTTTGTCAGTGAGAGTTATGGTGTGTGTTATTCCGACTTCCTGGTGCCAACTTTTTTCCTTTAAACCATTTCTTCTGTCCTTTCTGTGTAAACTATTCCTTCTTGTTAACCAAGGTGCAGGGTCATGATGAGTCGGTCTTCATTAGGCATGCAAGAATGAAGGTGCTTCCAAGTTTGTACTAATAAACGACCTTGACCCCATGAGAGTTCTGATGTTGTGCTAGTAGCATTATTACTAGGAGAGCCAGCTAAAAAAAATTGGTATTCGTTCAAGTGAATTGCACTGCTTTCCTTTAATGATCTCAATTTTTTATATGACATCTTTAAATAACCTGAAGACAATCTCGGTAATGATATTGAGCCTGTTGCATGCTGGGATGAAGTTGCATGCTGGGATGATCGAAGTTGTGGGATAAAATTGCTGCTGGTCTGGGATGAAGGTTATCAAGTTTGTTCAAATAGATGATTTTTTTCACCCTTTCAAGGTCACAAGCATTAAAAACTTTCAATGAGTTTCAGTTAGTAAGTGAATGGTCTTATTAGAATAAATGTGGTCTAGTCTTCAAACGAAGGACATATTACGTCAGTGATATATATATATATACTTGGTATGTATCTGTTTCCCAGGATCCTTAAAACTACTCCGAGTCTAATTAGTACAATACTGACCAAATCATCGTTGTCTCTGTCATTTCAACACCTTTGTGTGCCTGAGTTCCCAGCTACCTTACCTGTGGGAGATTGAAGTTCCACATAACGAGACACTTCGCTGTAGTTTGTTGCCAAATTGAAAAACAGAAAGCTGTTCAGACATTATCTGTAAATTGGTGTCTTGGTTTGAGAAAGTTTTGTAAGATGGGTTGGCATGGAGTGATGACTTCACACTGTTAGTAAGCATTCAGGCCGTATCTGCATAATGCTGGTTTCTTTTTCATATCATATTCTGTTACGCAGCAGGGCTTTTTCTGGGGGCTTTTTGGGGCCATTAATGGGCCCCATTCCCAATTGAAATTATTTCATATTTAAGCCAAATTCCCAAAATTTGGAGTTTACTCCTGAAAAAGTATTTCCCGATTCACCAAATTTCTTCCCAAAACAATATAAGGCCTCATCCCAAACCAATAAGGCCTCATCCCAAACCAGTGAGAAAAAGTCCTGCGGAGTAAATAAACATATACTCCCATAGTATTTTATATTATCCTTTTTTTTAAGCCTACCATCAGTAAATGGTTGACAAATCGCCCTAGATCTGGGATGTATAAGGTCTTTGGTCTGTCCGGGTCTGTGTAGGTTCTCCTTGGGACATATATCTAGTTGTGCCCATTTAGTTTTGAGTTTGCTTAGGGAAAAAAATGGCTAACAGACAGCCATCTTGGATTTTGACAGATGAAGTTTGTTATTGCTATTTCCTGAAAATTAAAGAAGGGGTATTTCTCAAACTTCAAATGTAGGTTCGCCTTTTCCCTTGTTGTGTCCATTCAATTTTGAGTTTAATTGGGAAAACAAAATAGCTGACAGGCAGCCATTTAATATTTTGATAGTAGAATTTTTTATCGCTCGCTCTTGAAAAGTACAGGAGAGATACCCTGGTAATAATGCAGAATGCAGCTTAATTGGTCCTAATTAGTTGGTCCTTAATTGGTCCTTAATTGGTCCTTAGTTGGTCCTTAATTGGTCCTTAATTGGTCCTTAGTTGGTCCTTAATTGGTCCTTAATTGGTCCTTCGTTGTGCCCATTTAATTTTGAGTCTAATCGGGAAAATAAAATGGCAGACAGGGGGCCATCTTGGATTTTGACATTTGAAGTTTGTAATAATTATTACGTGAAATGTACTGGAGGGATATTTCTCAAACTTCACAGTCTAGGTGCCCCATCGGTCACTTAAGTTGTGCCCTGTCAATTGATCATGGCAGGAACCATCCTGGATTGTGATGGTTCTATTTCTCAGAACATTCTTCTTATTATCATAATCAGTTATCAGATTATAAGAGATAAAGAGGAAAGAAATGAAAAGTAGAAAAACAGGTTCATGCATTCTTACATAGAACCAATAATAATCATTCCATGGTGGATGCCATAATAAGATCCCACTGGGGTCTCTTGTTTGCTTTGTTAGATTGTCTCTTCGAAGGAGTCTCAGCTAATGTTGTCACCCGGCGTTGGCGTTGGCTGTGGCGTTGGCGCTGGTTTTCTCATATTAACATTTTGGTACAAGTGTTGAAAGCCATATTGATATTTAGTATATATAAGTGTTCCAGTAGGATTATACTATCCCCTCCCGAGGTCGAAGTGGAATTTTTTTTGGACATATTTTGGACTTAGACAAAAACTTTTAAGTTTTTGGTGCAAGTGTTGAAAGGCATTAAAACATCATTTGTAGTTGTATTACGTAGGTATACTGATATTTGACATTAATGTCCCTGTGGGGTTAGACAATCATGTCCTGGAGTTCAACTGAAAGACTTTTGGAGAAAAAAAACCTGCTCTTTGACATGGACTTAGAATTTTTATGTAAACAAAAACTTTGAAGTTTTTGGTACTAGTATTGAAAGGCATTAACACTTTATAATTGTACTAGGGTACTGATATTTGACATTAGAGTCCCTGTGGGGTTGTAGTCTTCCGGAGTTGAGCTAAAAGATTTTTTTCACATATCATTAACATTATTTGTTATTTATTGACAAACATTTGCGAGACGAGCTATGCTGTTCTAAACTTTGTTTTTTAGATGATGGGCTATTCAATCGCTTTTCCTCCATGGTCCGTCCTTCTGTCGTACTCTAGATCTGTCCATCTGTAAACAATTCTTGTTACCGCTATTTCTCATAAAATATTATCTACGGATCTTTGTCAAATTCAAGATTTAGGTCAATTATGATCTCATTTTGGGGAATTGCCACTTGGCTGTAAATGGAAAACAATTAACGCGAGAAGATCTAGCTATATTTATGAAAAATCTTTCAAATATTATTTACATTTCAAATTCGCTACATTTTGAAGACAGCTATAAATAGCTGTATATGAATGTAGCTACATATACGATACTATCTATATGCTTTTAGTAATGTTATGTTAATTTTTTTTATGATTTGAGATATATTTCTAAGATAAAAGACAGATTCTATAGTAAAGTAAGAATAACTTTAAATTCTTGATTATGTTTTTATATCATGTAAAAACTGAACTACCGTAGATCAGGAAAAGAAAATGTACAAATGTAATATTTTGATTTATAGTTTGATATCAACTAATCAGTAATCGTTCTGAAGCTTTTGTGAATGCCCTGATGGTAGGAGACTACATGTCACTACAGATCCCATGTCAGTCCTAGTAGTCTCAATTAGTTTTTGGATTACTTTAGGGGCAATTATTTATTTAATTTTACCAGTACAGTCAGATAACCAAGGCATCTTGACATAATTGCCACTAAATGTTGGTTTGTACTTTGTAACCACTCCAACTTGAGTAACCACTCCAACTTGAGTAACCACTCCAACTTGAGTCATCTAAGCGTTTGAAAATGAGACATTAATACACTAAAGCTTCAAGAAGATTCTGACAACAGCGTGCAGCCTCAAACATGAAATAAACAGGGTGAACAATCCAGAAGTAATTTTTTAATGATGACAATTAATAAGAAATTTTTGTGTTTGATTTGGAAGAAAAATAAAGGTAATTTTTAATTGGAAGTGAGGCCGTCAGCACAAATATTAAATATATAGTTAGAAAAACTCTGGTTCCCTTCCTTAAGTTGTGAATATTGAATTTTGTGACTGATCCGAAACAATATTGGGGACAAGTGGCCATTTTGAATTTTGATGGTTTAAAGATTGTTAACCGCTATTTCTTAGAATGTACTGTATGGATCATACTCATATATTTTAATACAGTGTATGCAGGTTCCCTGGGGTCCCAGCTGGTTGTACATATAGTTCTGTGACTGATTGGAAACAATTGAATGGCCAACAGGTAGCCATTTTGAATTTTGACAGGTCGAAGTTTGTTATCGCTATTACTCAGAAAGTTCTTCATTGATCTTTCTCAATTTTCACACATATTTCCTATGGAGAGTGTGCAGTATGTGATACAGGTGTTAAGGTTAGTTAAAATGAATGACCTTGACATTCTTTTCAGATCACAAGGGTTCAATGTCATTGTGCATACAGTGCTTCAATCTTCCTTGAGCTCCGAAGATGAATAATTCAACAGAGACTTTGGAGGTCGTGCTCTTTTAAATATATATATATGTATATATGATCAATATAGTAATAGCGACTATACCGACAAGTAAATTGTAAAATTTTCGGGGTAATGTGATTATCCGCCTCTTTATCCAGACACAAATAAATTACAAAAGACTATCACAGACTGAAATATTGACATCATAGAATCAGAAGGTCGTATATGCTGTATCGTAAATGTTTCAAAATTGTGAGTTAAAATCAATGAAAACTGAATTATGCAAGCTCTGAATGTATAATATCTCTCTGAATTTGTAAGTCTGAAGCAGAATTGTTTTAATTTATTACATTATTTGTTCCCACCCTCATACATCCTATAACATTGAAGATATAAAAGGTTCTTAACAGTAACTAATCTACATTCTACTTTTTATAATTGAAACCAATAAATGTTATTTACGACCTTTACAACAAAAGGTATATTGCCATAGCCAGATATGAAAGATAGTAAGTGTATATCTTCTTGCTTACGACCTAGGCAAATTGTGGATATCTCTAATACATAATCTGTTAGGCTTCAGATATGACCGTTTAACATATATATGGTAGATATACCTTCTGACAATGGGATCTCCATTACACGAAACAATTACATAAATTGAATTTCAAGCCATCGTTATTCAAATTTATTCAATTAATTAGTACAACAAGCTTTAAAGATTTAATAATCTTAAATAAATATGTATATGATGCCACACACTTAAGGAAAAATATAATATAATGTCTAAATTTGTCAAAAGATTTGTTAATTCTCTATAAATGTTGATACTATACACATACACATGCATGCAGCTTTATTGCAGTGACCGCCAATTTATTGTATGTTATATATAAATTAAAGCTCAAAGACTATAAAATGAATTGAATTGAACTTATATAGACAATAATCCCTTTGGTGGTTTAATACTGAAGGCCTTGATATAATTAGTTAGGAATCAAGTTGGTGTTCAGATGGATATGTACAACAAGTATGTACCAGAGTATATCATATACAATCATTTGGTTCTCATATCTGTAATAAATTGATTATCATGCAGACAAAGTTATATGATAATAGATATAGTTAATACGAGCAGGGGACATTATATACATTTTGTTTTACTTGCATGCATCTATGACCTTACATAAATATCAGTTTTCCAAACCCCTAAAGCACAATTAATGTATAGAATTGAATCAAATTGCTTTGATTTCTCCCAAAGCAAATCAGACATTGTTCAGTGAGGTAGTCTTTTGATTGGATTTTCATTCAAAGTGAAAGTCAGGGATTTGTCTAATTTCTTTAGATTCAATACATCTGAAAATAAGACATCAGCCTGAAACTACAATTGAATTTCATGTTTAAGTTGTAGTGTTCAGCTTTGATTCCTTTGCACTAGTCCACAGAGCAAGATGAATCATCCCTCAGCAATGAGGACATGGATACTACATAGGTCCACTGTTGTCAAGATCATCAAAAAGTCCTTGAATTGTTGACAATTAATTTGAAGTGATAAGGGAATTCAGCCCCAGATTTCCAACACATCAGTGCATATTCAAAGATTTTGTTGTTTCTGAAGTATATGTTAAAAAATCAACCAAATTATTTAATTGTCTTTGTTTTGTTGTTATAATGGTGGCTTCCTTTGACATCGGATGTACACATAATTTTCAACATGTGTCATTCCTCCGAATTGACTTTTTTTTTTTTTCAATGACGTTGGGTTCAGTTGTGAGATGAAATTTTTAGTTTTCTAAATCTAATTGTACATGTACATGAATAATTTCAAATGGAAAGAAATTTGTTTTTCGAGATTTAAAAAAAGGATAAAAATGCTTGCCGTTTAAGCTTCTTATCTAAGAGGCCTCCCGCAGTTATTACCATTCACGTGCTTCTTACAAGAGTGATTAACAGTAGTGGGTATAACTTGTTTTGTGATATTTGTAAATGAAGATCATCTCGAACAACTTCTCAAAAATAAGAGGTTTGGTGGTCATTGATTACGTGACAGTAGCAATTGTAAATAGGGATAAAGAACCATCAGTTTAGTGCAGATGTATGACTTTGGCCTTTTTTCAAAGTCACAGGCCGGGGTAAATGTGTTAAAATATCAAATGACTTGTCAATTAACAATCAGTTCCAGAGTTGATTTGTCAATTAACAATCAGTTCCAGAGTTGACTTGTCAATTAACAATCAGTTCTAGAGTTGATTTGTCAATTAACAATCAGTTCCAGAGTTGATTTGTCAATTAACAATCAGTTCTAGAGTTGACTTCTCAATTAACAATCAGTTCAAGAGTTGATTTGTCAATTAACAATCATGATCAGTTCCAGAGTTGATTTGTCCATTACCAATAAGTTCTAGAGTTGATTTGTCAATTAAAAATCAGTTCCAGAGTTGATTTGTCCATTGCCAATCTGAGTTCTAGAGTTGATTTGTCAATTACCAATCGTTTCTAGAGTTGATTTGTCAATTAACAATCAGTTCCAGAGTTGCTTTGTCAATTAACAATCAGTTCTAGAGTTGATTTATCAATTAACAATCGGTTCTAGAGTTGATTTGTCAATTAACAATCAGTTCTAGAGTTGATTTATCAATTAACAATCGGTTCCAGAGTTGATTTGTCAATTAACAATCAGTTCTAGAGTTGATTTATCAATTAACAATCAGTTCTAGAGTTGATTTATCAATTAACAATCGGTTCTAGAGTTGATTTGTCAATTAACAATCAGTTCTAGAGTTGATTTATCAATTAACAATCGGTTCCAGAGTTGATTTGTCAATTAACAATCAGTTCTAGAGTTGATTTATCAATTAACAATCAGTTCTAGAGTTGATTTATCAATTAACAATCGGTTCTAGAGTTGATTTATCAATTAACAATCAGTTCTAGAGTTGATTTGTCAATTAACAATCAGTTCTAGAGTTGATTTGTCAATTAACAATCAGTTCTAGAGTTGATTTATCAATTAACAATCGGTTCTAGAGTTGATTTGTCAATTAACAATCGGTTCCAGAGTTGCTTTGTCAATTAACAATCGGTTCTAGAGTTGCTTTGTCAATTAACAATCAGTTCTAGAGTTGATTTGTCCATTAACAATCAGTTCTAGAGTTGATTTGTCAATTAACAATCAGTTCTAGAGTTGATTTATCAATTAACAATCAGTTCTAGAGTTGATTTATCAATTAACAATCAGTTCTAGAGTTGATTTGTCCATTAACAATCAGTTCCAGAGTTGATTTGTCAATTAACAATCAGTTCTAGAGTTGATTTGTCCATTAACAATCAGTTCCAGAGTTGATTTGTCAATTAACAATCAGTTCCAGAGTTGATTTGTCAATTAACAATCAGTTCTAGAGTTGATTTGTCAATTACCAAACAGTTCCAGTGTTGATTTGTCAATTAACAATCAGTTCTAGAGTTGATTTGTCAATTAACAATCGGTTCTAGAGTTGATTTGTCAATTAACAATCGGTTCTAGAGTTGATTTATCAATTAACAATCGGTTCTAGAGTTGATTTGTCAATAAACAATCAGTTCCAGAGTTGATTCATATTGCTCCAAATTTTTTTTTGTTTTTTTTTCAAAGAAGTAATAATCTCAAAATAAAGATGAAAAAATACCACAATTCTTTATAAAAGTTTAGTGGTTAGAATCCTATTTTAGTTGAAAAACATTACCTACAAGTAAGAATTTAGTTTTTGGTAGACATTTTTATTTGCCAAAATATGGTTAATTTGAACATTGATTATTTGCAAATCTTTTTCTCAGAAAATATCATTTGATATGAGTGTTTTACAAATCAAAATTTTTGATGTGTCAAACTTTTTTCATAGAACTTCACATATATATGTTAAGATCTTTGAATTAGCAATGGGATCTTATTCTACATTGTACTAAAAACCTACTGGAATGAAGAGCTACTTCAACTTTGTTCAAATAATTAACTTTTAATGTAAAAACAGTCAATTAAACAGAGATATATACTAAAACTTTTGTTCTGCCAAAATCTTGGACAACATTTAGTATTTGCTACCTTTCCAGGATGGTAGCATCATAACTAATCGCTGTACCAGCCATATTGCTGGGTTTTAATTCACATAAATATAAATAGTTTACTTTGATTGGCTCGCTCACAGGGGCTTGGCACGATTTTCCAAATGATAGTCTAAATATATATATGTATATAGTATCAAGGGTAGTAACTACAAAGAGGGGGAAGACGAACGTATTTAAAAAAAAAAATATTTGTCGTATTCTGCGGGTCAAAAATCTTAGTGACACATACATTACCTTAAAGAGAAATGTTTTATCTTTCCAATGAGTGTTCGATGAACAAAATTGGCCAAGTATTATCCAAGTTATGACCTGACGAATTCAGAAATAGATGCTGAAATGGCTAGGTCGGAATCTCCCTGTCCGGTTGAATAGTCGCCTCGCCTCTAATGGGTACCTCAATAACCATTCAGAAATCGAAAAATCGACGCTTGCAGCGGTATACAGTAACCATAACTATGTCAATATAGGATGTCGGTTGGTTATGTTATCCGTCATGTGCCGTAGCCAATTCCATATTACCACACCGAGCTTACCGTCTTCCAAAAGAACCGCCATCTTTCCCTAACCTTTCGTGACTTTGTTTATGTCGTTACAGTGGTCGTACAGCCAAGAAGCGTTCCGAATGAAGGGAAAGATGGCGGTTCTTTTGGAAGACGGTAAGCTAGGTGATGTAATATGGAATTGGCTACGGCACATGACGGATAACATAACCAACCGACATCCTATATTGACATAGTTATGGTTACTGTATACCGCTGCAAGCGTCGATTTTTCGATTTCTGAATGGTTATTGAGGTACCCATTAGAGGCGAGGCGACTATTCAACCGGACAGGGAGATTCCGACCTAGCCATTTCAGCATCTATTTCCGAATTCGTCAGGTCATAACTTGGATAATACTTGGCCAATTTTGTTCATCGAACACTCATTGGAAAGATAAAACATTTCTCTTTAAGGTAATGTATGTGTCACTAAGATTTTTGACCCGCAGAATACGACAAATTATTTTTTTTTTAAATACGTTCGTCTTCCCCCTCTTTGTAGTTGATACTATATACATATATATATGGACTATCATTTGGAAAATCGTGCCAAGCCCCTGTGGGCTGGCTAGCATTATTTAAACCCAGTGATTGGTTACATGTACCTGCTGTCTGTGATGTCACCATCCGTAGAGGTACCATTGAGATAATTATTTGCCAAAAAATATTGATTGATAAAATCAGACAGCTAGATACGAGTGTTCAAACAGGATTGTTGGACATTGTTCTGCTATTGTAGGCACGGTGGTGCTGTTGTTTGGTGGATTCAGTACTTCATACCAACTTATATCTCTCATGAATACATTCTCAGCATATATATATGCAGCTTTATTTGGTATATAGTTAGAAGACCATATGAACTTGTGTCCCCTGCAGTGATTTTGTGATTTAGCCCTTTTTACCAGAGTTATGTCCCTTTTTCATACAAAATGTGTCATAATTTTGTCCGGCTATGCATTCACTTAGTTTTTGATGGATTTTCTTGAAACTTTATACAGAGTTGAAGGATGGTATGAAGTTGTGTCTCCATCAGTAATGGCTTCTTCCAAAAAAAAACCTTTTTACAGAGTTATGCCCCTTTATGTAAAAAATGGTTACTAGCTTGTCCGGCTATGCATGTGCTTTGTTTTCAATGGATTTCACTAAAATTTAGTGTAGTTAGAGGACCCTATGAGGCTTAGCTCTATGCAAAGAATTTGCCGAATTACCCGTTCTAATAGAGTTATCCCCCTTTTTCTTTAAAAATGAGCAAAATTTTGTTCGGCTATGCATTCACTTAGTTCCTACCTAAACATACAACATGTTTGATTTGGTTATAGTACCATAAATAGGCAGCTTCACAAAGTATCCAAACCAATCATGGAAAAGCAGGGGGTATACTTGTCACCCCCTTGGTGACAGCTCTATTTTTTTTATTTCATTTTGTTATCTGCAGGTGTTTTTTATTTTTCAAAATTACCTTAACATAGTTCTTGTATATAAAACATACTTAATCATTCAAAAGTTTCTTCAAAATTGGGAATTTTCACAAGATTTTTTTAGGGGAATTGGTCCTTTTAACAGACCCTGTTTCTATTGTAGGAAAATCCCTGTTTAAGGATACAAGTTACAACAAAGCGCCGGTGCTGGGACTTGAACTTAAGAGACCCTTTGGTCATTCAGTCTTCGCCCTGCCACTAAACCACTGTGTCTTCGATAAAGTCATAATATCTTATATACAAAAGATGTAGAACAGGCTTACACATTAATGCCTCTTAGACACTGCTGAATTTTAGTTGTTATGATGGACTAATTACCTAGCATGGACTTTATTATATATATATATAATGAAGGTCCTTACATTTCTAATTGCCGTAGCAATCGTCAGCAGTGTGCTACCTTACCAATGTTGTAACTGTGGTAAATAAATTTAAGTATGGCTGTGGGATTTGTAATATGATGATACTTGTCACGTACATTGTTGTGCTCAAGGTTTTCATGCCAACGTTCCACTGAATGACGTGTTATGGAGTTTAGCAATAGCCCCTTGGGGTCCTCAGTAATGTATTCAAAGCTGTATATATATACTGTGTAGGTCTTTCCACTATTCTGAGTTGTTTGAAGGTGTTAAATAGAACCTTGAAATCTACTGTTGGATTTATATGGCACATCTTAAAACTAACGATTCCACTCTGGATATTCCTTAGTACAACCTTGACTTTTTATGTTTATATATATCTGTTTGACTGTTTCTACAAATAAGTATCTATAGTAATCCCTTTTAAATTGTTTCTCAGTCCAAGTTGATTAAATGAGGAAGTCTGTCTGTACTCTGGAGTACAATATAGTACATAACAATTTAGTAATCTTTAAACATTTTCTATTTAGGCTGACTCAGAAATTTAGTGCACAACCAAATATTTGCTGCATATAAACAATTGCTTGCTATAGGAAACCATCATCAGATGGTGGGCTATTCAAATCGCCCTGCGTCCGTGGTCCGTTGTCCGTCCGTCCCTCCGTCCGTCCGTCCGTCCCTCCGTCCGTAAACAATTCTTGTTATCGCTATTTCTCAGAAAGTACTGAAGGGATCTTTCTCAAATTTCATATGTAGGTTCCCCTTGGTGCCTAGTTATGCATATTGCGTTTTGAGACCAATCGGAAAACAACATGGCCGACAGGCAGCCATCTTGGATTTTGACAATTGAAGTTTGTTATCGCTATTTCTGAGAAAGTACTGAAGGGATCTTTCTCAAATTTCATATGTAGGTTCCCCTTGGTGCCTAGTTATGCATATTGCGTTTTGAGACCAATCGGAAAACAACATGGCCGACAGGCAGCCATCTTGGATTTTGACAATTGAAGTTTGTTATCGCTATTTCTGAGAAAGTACTGAAGAGATCTTTCTCAAATTTCATATGGAGGTTCCCCTTGGTGCCTAGTTATGCATATTGCGTTTTGAGACCAATCGGATAACAACATGGCCGACAGGCAGCCATCTTGGATTTTAACAATTGAAGTTAGTTATCGCTATTTCTGAGAAAGTACTGAAGGGATCTTTCTCAAATTTCATATGTAGGTTCCCCTTGGTGCCTAGTTATGCATATTGCGATTTGAGACCAATCGGAAAACAACATGGCCGACAGGCAGCCATCTTGGATTTTAACAATTGAAGTTAGTTATCGCTATTTCTGAGAAAGTACTGAAGGGATCTTTCTCAAATTTCAGATGTAGGTTCCCCTTTGTGCCTAGTTATGCATATTGCGATTTGAGACCAATCGGAAAACAACATGGCCGACAGGCAGCCATCTTGGATTTTGACAATTGAAGTTTGTTATCACTATTTCTGAGAAAGAACTGAATGGATCTTTCTGAAATTTCATATGTAGGTTTCCCTCTGTGCCTAGTTATGCATATTGCGTTTTAAGACCAATTCAAAAACAACATGGCCGACAGGCAGCCATCTTGGATTTTGGCAATTTAAGTTTGTTATCACTATTTCTGACAAAGTACTGAATGGATCTTTCTGAAATTTCATATGTAGGTTTCCCTTGGTGCCTAGTTATGCATATTGCGTTTTGAGACCAATCAGAAAACAACATGGCCGACAGGCAGCCATCTTGGATTTTGACAATTGAAGTTTGTTATCACTATTTCTGAGAAAGTACTGAATGGATCTTTCTCAAATTTCATATGGAGGTTCCCCTTGGTGCATCTTTATGCTTATTGCATTTTGAAACCAATTGGATAACAACATGGCCGACAGGCAGCCATCTTGGATTTTGACAATTGAAGTTAGTTATCGCTATTTCTGAGAAAGTACTGAAGGGATCTTTCTCAAATTTCATATGTAGGTTCCCCTTGGTGCCTAGTTATGCATATTGCGATTTGAGACCAATCGGAAAACAACATGGCCGACAGGCAGCCATCTTGGATTTTGACAATTGAAGTTTGTTATCGCTATTTCTGAGAATGTACTGAAGGAATCTTTCTCAAATTTCATATGTAGGTTCCCCTTGGTGCCTAGTTATGCATATTGCGATTTGAGACCAATCTGAAAACAACATGCCCGACAGGCAGCCATCTTGGATTTTGACAATTGAAGTTTGTTATCACTATTTCTGAGAAAGTACTGAATGGATCTTTCTGAAATTTCATATGTAAGTTTCCCTTGGTGCCTAGTTATGCATTTTGTGTTTTGAGACCAATCTGAAAACAACATGACCGACAGGCAACCATCTTGGATTTTTAGCCCACCATCATCAGATGGTGGGCTATTCAAATCGCCCTGCGTCCGTGGTCCGTGGTCCGTCCGTCCGTCCCTCCGTCCGTCCGTCCGTCCCTCCGTCCGTCCGTAAACAATTCTTGTTATCGCTATTTCTCAGAAAGTGCTGAAGGGATCTTTCTCAAATTTCATATGTAGGTTAACCTTGGTACCTAGTTATGCATATCGCATTTTGAGACCTATCGGAAAACAACATGGCCGACAGGCAGCCATCTTGGATTTTGACAATTGAAGTTTGTTATCGCTATTTCTCAGAAAGTACTGAAGGGATCTTTCTCAAATTTCAGATGTAGGTTCCCCTTGGTGTCTAGTTATGCATATTGCATTTTGAGACCAATCTGAAAACAACATGGCCGACAGGCAGCCATCTTGGATTTTGACAATTGAAGTTTGTTATCGCTATTTCTGAGAAAGTACTGAAGGGATCTTTCTCAAATTTCATATGTAGGTTCCCCTTGGTGCCTAGTTATGCATATTGCGATTTGAGACCAATCGGAAAACAACATGGCCAACAGGCAGCCATCTTGGATTTTGACAATTTAAGGTTTGTTATCACTTTTTCTGAGAAAGTACTGAATGGATCTTTCTGAAATTTCATATGTAGGTTTCCCTTGGCGCCTAGTTATGCATATTGCGTTTTGAGACCAATCAGAAAACAACATGGCCGACATGCAGCCATCTTGGATTTTGACAATTGAAGTTTGTTATCGCTATTTCTCAGAATGTACTGAAGAGATCTTTCTCAAATTTCATATGTATGTTTCCCTTGGTGTCTAGTTATGCATATTGCATTTTGAGACCAATCAGAAAACAACATGGCCGACACGCAGCCATCTTGGATTTTGACAATTGAAGTTTGTTATCGCTATTTCTGAGAAAGTACTGAAGGGATCTTTCTCAAATTTCATATGTAGGTTCCCCTTGGTGCCTAGTTATGCATATTGCGATTTGAGACCAATCGGAAAACAACATGGCCGACAGGCAGCCATCTTGGATTTTGACAATTTAAGGTTTGTTATCACTTTTTCTGAGAAAGTACTGAATGGATCTTTCTGAAATTTCATATGTAGGTTTCCCTTGGCGCCTAGTTATGCATATTGCGTTTTGAGACCAATCAGAAAACAACATGGCCGACACGCAGCCATCTTGGATTTTGACAATTGAAGTTTGTTATCGCTATTTCTCAGAATGTACTGAAGAGATCTTTCTCAAATTTCATATGTATGTTTCCCTTGGTGCCTAGTTATGCATAAAGCATTTTGAGACCTATTGGAAAACAACATGGCCGACAGGCAGCCATCTTGGATTTTGACAGTTGAAGTTTGTTATCGCTATTTCTCAGAATGTACTGAAGAGATCTTTCTCAAATTTCATATATAGGTTCCTCTTGGTGCCTAGTTATGCATATTGCATTTTTGAGACCAAAGGGAAAATAACATGGCCGACAGGCAGCCATCTTGGATTTTGACAATTGAAGTTTGTTATCGCTATTTCTCAGAAAGTAATGAAGGGATCGTTCTCAAACTTCATATGTAGGTTTCCCTCGGTGCCTAGTTATGCATATTGCATTTTGAGACCAGTCAGAAAACAACCTGGCCGACAGGCAGCCATCTTGTATTTTGACAATTGAAGTTTGTTATCGCTATTTTACAGAAGGTACTGAAAGGATCTTTCTCAAATTCTCAAATGTAGGTTCCCCTTGGTCCCTGGTGTTGCATTTTGGGACCAATCCGAAAACAACATGGCCGACAGACAGCCATTATCGCTAAATCTTAAATTTTATATATAGGTTTCCCTTGTTTGAAAAGTACTAGAGGGCTGTTTCTGAATTTACACAGATTAGTAAGACTTAGAGGAAGGGAAAAGTAGAGAAAAGATCAATCTGACATGGAACCTATAAAGATCATTCAATGGTGGGCGCCAAGATCCCTCTGGGATCTCTTGTTACAATTGAAGTTTGTTATCACTATTTCTGAGAAAGTACTGAATGGATCTTTCTGAAATTTCATATGTAGGTTTCCCTTAGTGCCTAGTTATGCATATTGCGTTTTGAGACCAATCCGAAAACAACGTGGCCGACAGGCAGCCATCTTGGATTTTGACAATTGAAGTTTGTTATCGCTATTTCTGAGAATGTACTGAAAGAATCTTTCTCAAATTTCATATGTAGGTTCCCCTTGGTGCCTAGTTATGCATATTGCGATTTGAGACCAATCGGAAAACAATATGCCCGACAGGCAGCCATCTTGGATTTTGACAATTGAAGTTTGTTATCACTATTTCTGAGAAAGTACTGAATGGATCTTTCTGAAATTTCATATGTAAGTTTCCCTTGGTGCCTAGTTATGCATATTGCGTTTTGAGACCAATCTGAAAACAACATGGCCGACAGGCAACCATCTTGGATTTTGATAATTGAAGTTTGTTATCACTATTTCTGAGAAAGTATTTAAGGGATCTTTCTCAAATTTCATATGTAAGTTTCCCTTGGTGCCTAGTTATGCATATTGCATTTTGAGACCAATCTGAAAATAACATGGCCGACAGGCAGCCATCTTGGATTTTGACAATTGAAGTTTGTTATCGCTATTTCTGAGAAAGTACTGAAGGGATCTTTCTCAAATTTCATATGGAGGTTCCCCTTGGTGCCTCTTTATGCTTATTGCATTTTGAGACCAATCTGAAAATAACATGGCCGACAGGCAGCCATCTTGGATTTTGACAATTGAAGTTTGTTATCTCTATTTCTGAGAAAGTACTGAAGAGATCTTTCTCAAATTTCATATGGAGGTTCCCCTTGGTGCCTCTTTATGCTTATTGCATTTTGAGATCAATTGGAAAACAATATGGCCGACAGGCCGCCATCTTGGATTTTGACAATTGAAGTTTGTTATCTTTATTTCTCATAGTACTGAATGGATCTTTCTCCAATTTCATAAGTATGTTTCCCTTGGTCCCTTGTATTGCATTTTTGGACCAGTCTGTCCTGAAAACAACCTGGCAAACAAACAGGCATTATCGTTAAATCTCAAATTTCTTATATAGCTAGGATTCCCTTGTTTGAAAAGTACTGGAGGGATGTCTCAATTTGCACAGATTAGTAAAATGAAGGGAAAAATAGAGAAAAGATCAATCTGACATGGAATCTATGAAGATCATTCAATGGTGGGCGCCAAGATCCCTCTAGGATCTCTTGTTAAATTTATCTTGTATTAGAAATGTCACAGGTAATGATCAAGGTTTGTGAGATGTCACAGGTAATGATCAAGGTTTGTGTAAATGTCACAGGTAATGATCAAGGTTTGTGTAAATGTCACAGGTAATGATCAAGGTTTGTGTAAATGTCACAGGTAATGATCAAGGTATGTGTAAATGTTACAGGTGATGATCAAGGTTTGTGTAAATGTCACAGGTGATGATCAAGGTTTGTGTAAATGTCACAGGTGATGATCAAGGTTTGTGTAAATGTTACAGGTGATGGTCAAGGTTTGTGTAAATGTCACAGGTGATGATCAAGGTATGTGTTAATGTTACAGGTGATGGTCAAGGTTTGTGTAAATGTCACAGGTAATGATCAAGGTTTGTGTAAATGTCACAGGTGATGATCAAGGTTTTTGAGATGTCACAGGTGATGATCAAGGTTTGTGTAAATGTCACAGGTAATGATCAAGGTTTGTGTAAATGTCACAGGTAATGATCAAGGTTAGTGTAAATGTCACAGGTGATGATCAAGGTTTGTGTAAATGTTACAGGTGATGGTCAAGGTTTGTGTAAATGTCACAGGTAATGATCAAGGTTTGTGTAAATGTCACAAGTAATGGTCAAGGTTTGTGTAAATGTCACAGGTGATGATCAAGGTTTGTGTAAATGTCACAAGTAATGATCAAGGTTTGTGTAAATGTCACAGGTGATGATCAAGGTTTGTGTAAATGTCACAGGTGATGGTCAAGGTTTGTGTAAATGTCACAGGTAATGATCAAGGTTTGTGTAAATGTCACAGGTAATGATCAAGGTTTGTGTAAATGTCACAGGTAATGATCAAGGTTTGTGTAAATGTCCCAGGTAATGATCAAGGTTTGTGTAAATGTCACAGGTGATGATCAAGGTTTGTGTAAATGTCACAGGTAATGATCAAAGTTTGTGAGATGTCACAGGTGATGGTCAATGTTTGTGTAAATGTCACAGGTAATGATCAAAGTTTGTGAGATGTCACAGGTGATGGTCAATGTTTGTGTAAATGTCACAGGTAATGATCAAGGTTTGTGTAAATGTCCCAGGTAATGATCAAGGTTTGTGTAAATGTCACAGGTAATGATCAAGGTTTGTGTAAATGTCACAGGTGATGGTCAAGGTTTGTGAGATGTCACAGGTGATGATCAAGGTTTGTGTTAATGTCACAGGTGATGATCAAGGTATGTGTAAATGTCACAGGTAATGATCAAGGTTTGTGTAAATGTCACAGGTAATGATCAAGGTTTGTGTAAATGTCCCAGGTAATGATCAAGGTTTGTGTAAATGTCACAGGTAATGATCAAGGTTTGTGTAAATGTCACAGGTGATGGTCAAGGTTTGTGAGATGTCACAGGTGATGATCAAGGTTTGTGTAAATGTCACAGGTAATGATCAAGGTTTGTGTAAATGTCACAGGTGATGATCAAGGTTTGTGTAAATGTTACAGGTGATGGTCAAGGTTTTTGAGATGTCACAGGTAATGATCAAGGTTTGTGTAAATGTCACAGGTGATGATCAAGGTTTGTGAAATGTCACAGGTAATGATCAAGGTTTGTGTAAATGTCACAGGTGATGATCAAGGTTTGTGTAAATGTCACAGGTGATGGTCAAGGTTTGTGTAAATGTCACAGGTGATGATCAAGGTTTGTGTAAATGTCACAGGTGATGATCAAGGTTTGTGTAAATGTCACAGGTGATGATCAAGGTTTGTGTAAATGTCACAGGTGATGATCAAGGTTTGTGTAAATCAGTCACAGGTAATGATCAAGGTTTGTGTAAATGTTACAGATAATGGTCAAGGTTTGTGTAAATGTTACAGATAATGGTCAAGGTTTGTGTAAATGTTACAGATAATGGTCAAGGTTTGTGTAAATGTTACAGGTGATGATCAAGGTTTGTGTAAATGTCACAGGTAATGATCAAGGTTTGTGTAAATGTTACAGGTGATGGTCAAGGTTTGTGTAAATGTTACAGGTAATGATCAAGGTTTGTGTAAATGTTACAGGTAATGATCAAGGTTTGTGTAAATGTCACAGGTGATGATCAAGGTTTGTGTAAATGTCACAGGTGATGATCAAGGTTTGTGTAAATCAGTCACAGGTAATGATCAAGGTTTGTGTAAATGTTACAGATAATGGTCAAGGTTTGTGTAAATGTTACAGGTGATGATCAAGGTTTGTGTAAATGTCACAGGTAATGATCAAGGTTTGTGTAAATGTCACAGGTAATGATCAAGGTTTGTGTAAATGTTACAGATAATGGTCAAGGTTTGTGTAAATGTCACAGGTGATGATCAAGGTTTGTGTAAATGTCACAGGTAATGATCAAGGTTTGTGTAAATGTCACAGGTGATGATCAAGGTTTGTGTAAATGTCACAGGTGATGATCAAGGTTTGTGTAAATGTCACAGGTGATGATCAAGGTTTGTGTAAATGTCACAGGTAATGATCAAGGGTTGTGTAAATGTCACAGGTGATGATCAAGGTTTGTGTAAATGTCACAGGTGATGATCAAGGTTTGTGTAAATCAGTCACAGGTAATGATCAAGGTTTGTGTAAATCAGTCACAGGTAATGATCAAGGTATGTGTAAATGTTACAGCTAATGATCAAGGTTTGTGTAAATGTCACAGGTAATGATCAAGGTTTGTGTAAATGTTACAGGTGATGGTCAAGGTTTGTGTAAATGTCACAGGTGATGATCAAGGTTTGTGTAAATGTCACAGGTGATGATCAAGGTTTGTGTAAATGTCACAGGTAATGATCAAGGTTTGTGTAAATGTTACAGGTGATGGTCAAGGTTTGTGTAAATGTCACAGGTGATGGTCAAGGTTTGTGTAAATGTCACAGGTAATGATCAAGGGTTGTGTAAATGTCACAGGTGATGATCAAGGTTTGTGTAAATGTCACAGGTAATGATCAAGGTTTGTGAGATGTCACAGGTAATGATCAAGGTTTGTGAGATGTCACAGGTAATGATCAAGGTTTGTGTAAATGTCACAGGTAATGATCAAGGTTTTTGAGATGTCACAGGTATTGATCAAGGTTAGTGTAAATGTCACAGGTAACGATCAAGGTTTGTGTAAATGTCACAGGTAATGATCAAGGTATGCTAGAGGAAGTTGATTGAGAGTTAATTAAAATTCTACATTGCTTTGACTATGATCATTGAAAATTTAGATAAAGCTTAAATACCATGTGAGTTTGTAATTAATAATACTGTTGTATCTGGATTGAGAAGGACAAATTGATGATTTTAAAATTGGGGTCCTTCACCTGAGGAATCTCAAATGGTTACGATGCAGTAAGTTCCATGTATATGTCTGGCTTGATTGAAGAGAATGTTGATGTGAGGTAATTGTAACACAACAAAGTTACTTTTCTATGCTTATATAATCTGATTGTTTTGTCTTGTCTGGTATTTCGAATCACACATGTGGTGCCATTTGGCGTAGTTTCCTGTTTGCCATATTCCTGCATGACTGCCTCTAATTGCTACCTTGAACCTTGACTATGATATTTGCAGGCGTTGCTGTAAATCTAGAGATCAATGACTTTTCACAGCAGTTGTCTTTTGTCATTAGCTATCCTATGACCTTGCTGGCTGTTCTTTTCAGTCTGGTTTCCTTGGTTACAGTAGTGCTTCTTCGTTTTATTGTTTGCATGAATAAAACTCTGCTGGAATTTATTTTTGAAAAATCTTGTCTTGCTTGCACACAAACACACAGATAATTCCATAACTTTATTTATTAGTGTGAAGCTGTTCTGGTTACCATAACCTTTGTCCGTTGAGTGTGTCCTAAAACCTGTTGTATCTGAGTAGATTTTGGTTGTCATTGCAGAGGTTGAAAGTCGAAGGTCACCTTGACCACATTAAATGTCTTGATTGATTGTCTGAGTTTTAAAATACCTGTTGTATCTGAGTAGATTTTGGTTGTCATTGCAGAGGTTGAAAGTCAAAGGTGACCTTGCATAGGGGCCGCGGTGGCTGAGTGGTTAAGGTGTCCCGAAACTTTAACACTAGCCCTCCACCACTGGGTTGCGAGTTCGAAACCTACGTGGGGCAGTTGCCAGGTACTGACCGTAGGCCGGTGGTTTTTCTCCGGGTACTCAGGCTTTCCTCCACCTCCAAAACCTGGCATGTCCTTAAATGACCCTGGCTGTTAATAGGACGTTAAACAAAAACAAACCAAACAAACCAAAGGTCACCTTGCATGACCATGTTAAAATGTTAAATGTCTTGATTGATTGTCTGAGTTTTAAAACACCTGTTGTATCTGAGTAGATTTGGGTGATCATTCTAAATGTTAAAGGTCAAAGGGCAAATTGACTACGTTTTAAAATGTATTTCACACAACATCTCATGAATCATTAATTAAATTCTGGACAGATTTGGTTGAGCTATTGGTCATATTCAATTCAAATATGACATACACAATATAATACAGCTTCAAACAATCAAGTTCCACATCTGATTAGATTTTGTTTATAATTGGTCAAGCTAGGTTAATTAAGTCTTTTAGTTTACTCCTTACCACTTCTAAAATGAAAAAAAGCTTGTGTCCAAGCTAAGATATATGCACACTTGGATAGATATGATTCATATTATATAATGAATATAGCATCATGATCTACATCTGGTTAGATTTTGTTTGTCATTAGTCAAGGTTAGAGGTCAAGTATAGATACAAATCTTATACGGAATTAGATTATGTCATGAAATAGACCCTTGGGGAGGGGGTTGTGATAGCTCAGCCAGTTAAAAGAGTACTGGCCATGTAACCTCAGGTGAAGATCCGCGGTGCATGGTTGGACGCTTCCAACCGTGTCAGTTTTTGTTTCTTGGGAAGCGGTAAAATAGGCTGGTCTGTGCTGTACTCATCATGGTAGTGGTCTTAGACAGGACACTTTACCCTCATTGATCTGGATAGTATGTGATGGGTCTCCCATATGTTGCTATAGTGAGGTAGTCACCAACTACTGCAAGGAGACCAGGCCGCCTCCAAATTACTCCGGCTGTTCATGGAGGGATGAACCAAACAAACGATCATCAATGAAGAACTGAATGAACACTGCAACAGCAGATCTATAAATATACTACAGAATATGTATGATATATAGGTCACGAATGCCATAATATGTATGATATATAGGTCACGAATGCCATAATATGTATGATATATAGGTCACGAATGCCATAATATGTATGATATATAGGTCACGAATGCCATAATATGTATGATATATAGGTCACGAATGCCATAATATGTATGATATATAGGTCACGAATGCCATAATATGTATGATATATAGGTCACGAATGCCATAATATGTATGATATATAGGTCACGAATGCCATAATATGTATGATATATAGGTCACGAATGCCATAATATGTATGATATATAGGTCACGAATGCCATAATATGTATGATATATAGGTCACGAATGCCATAATATGTATGATATATAGGTCACGAATGCCATAATATGTATGATATATAGGTCACGAATGCCATAATATGTATGATATATAGGTCACGAATGCCATAATATGTATGATATATAGGTCACGAATGCCATAATATGTATGATATATAGGTCACGAATGCCATAATATGTATGATATATAGGTCACGAATGCCATAATATGTATGATATATAGGTCACGAATGCCATAATATGTATGATATATAGGTCACGAATGCCATAATATGTATGATATATAGGTCACGAATGCCATAATATGTATGATATATAGGTCACGAATGCCATAATATGTATGATATATAGGTCACGAATGCCATAATATGTATGATATATAGGTCACGAATGCCATAATATGTATGATATATAGGTCACGAATGCCATAATATGTATGATATATAGGTCACGAATGCCATAATATGTATGATATATAGGTCACGAATGCCATAATATGTATGATATATAGGTCACGAATGCCATAATATGTATGATATATAGGTCACGAATGCCATAATATGTATGATATATAGGTCACGAATGCCATAATATGTATGATATATCGGTCACTAATGCCATAATATGTATGATATATAGGTCACGAATGCCATAATATGTATGATATATAGGTCACGAATGCCATAATATGTATGATATATAGGTCACGAATGCCATAATATGTATGATATATCGGTCACGAATGCCATAATATGTATGATATATAGGTCACGAATGCCATAATATGTATGATATATAGGTCACGAATGCCATAATATGTATGATATATAGGTCACGAATGCCATATTCATTATGATTGTACATATTCTATTAATTTGACTCCATATTTTCAACAAAATTGAATACAATGTAGCTTTAATTGAAAAAAGTATACATTTACAAGGCAAATTATTGTTGTTGAAAGTTTGAGGTTCTGTATTTATTTTATAGTTTCTAAAATCCTAGGGAGGGGTAGCTTAATGGTGGGATTCAAATTAAAATCCTAGGGAGGGGTAGCTTAATGGTGGGATTCAACTTAAAATCCTAGGGAGGGGTAGCTTAATGGTGGGATTAAAATTAAAATCCTAGGGAGGGGTAGCCTAATGGTGGGATTCAAATTAAAATCCTAGGGAGGGGTAGCCTAATGGTGGGATTCAAATTACAATCCTAGGGAGGGGTAGCTTAATGGTGGGATTCAACTTAAAATCCTAGGGAGGGGTAGCTTAATGGTGGGATTAAAATTAAAATCCTAGGGAGGGGTAGCTTAATGGTGGGATTAAAATTAAAATCCTAGGGAGGGGTAGCCTAATGGTGGGATTCAAATTAAAATCCTAGGGAGGGGTAGCCTAATGGTGGGATTCAAATTACAATCCTAGGGAGGGGTAGCTTAATGGTGGGATTCAACTTAAAATCCTAGGGAGGGGTAGCTTAATGGTGGGATTAAAATTAAAATCCTAGGGAGGGGTAGCTTAATGGTGGGATTAAAATTAAAATCCTAGGGAGGGGTAGCCTAATGGTGGGATTCAAATTAAAATCCTAGGAGGGGTAGCTTAATGGTGGGATTCAAATTAAAATCCTAGAGAGGGGTACGTAGCTTAATGGTGGGATTAAAATTAAAATCCTAGAGAGGGGTAACTTAATGGTGGGATTCAAATTAAAATCCTATAGGGAGGGGTAGCTTAATGGTGGGATTAAAATTAAAACCCTAGGGAGGGGTAGCTTAATGGTGGGATTCAAATTAAAATCCTAGGGAGGGGTAGCTTAATGGTGGGATTCAAATTAAAATCCTATAGGGAAGGGTAGCTTAATGGTGGGATTAAAATTAAAACCCTAGGGAGGGGTAGCTTAATGGTGGGATTCAACTTAAAATCCTAGGGAGGGGTAGCTTAATGGTGGGATTAAAATTAAAATCCTAGGGAGGGGTAGCCTAATGGTGGGATTCAAATTAAAATCCTAGAGAGGGGTAGCTTAATGGTGGGATTCAAATTAAAATCCTAGGGAGGGGTAGCCTAATGGTGGGATTCAAATTAAAATCCTAGAGAGGGGTAGCTTAATGGTGGGATTCAAATTAAAATCCTAGAGAGGGGTAGCTTAATGGTGGGATTCAAATTAAAATCCTAGGGAGGGGTAGCTTAATGGTGGGATTCAAATTAAAATCCTAGGGAGGGGTAGCTTAATGGTGGGATTCAAATTAAAATCCTAGGGAGGGGTAGCTTAATGGTGGGATTAAAATGAAAATCCTAGGGAGGGGTAGCTTGATGGTGGGATTCAAATTAAAATCCTAGAGAGTGGTAGCTTAATGGTGGGATTCAAATTTTATCTTACGGGTAGCTAATATTAGGACTGGACGCTGTAAGCAAACATTCTCTAAATTACATTGTAGACACAAGTGGGCTTAAACTACATAATTCTTATTTCTGGATAAATAGGGGAATCATTCTAATGTCATGTGATGGGCTTATTATCAGACATAGATCTTATTTCTGGATAAATACGGTACGATAACTACCGTTGTTTTACATTAGGTGAAATATGGTACGATTAGTAGATTTTTAAATTCATGCATAGACCTGTATACATTTGTAGTTAAACCTTTGATGTGCACACACACTAAAACTTATTACATAATATAGTGATATAGAAGTCGGAGAGATTTGTCATCATATCATCCTAGGATATAATACAGATTTCCTATTTAACTGGTGTACCTGCAGTTTTCTGCACCAAGTACAGCCGTACAAGTGTAGGTGTGTATATGTATTATGAATGTGCTTTACCATATACAGCTACTGCCACTGATAGTCTGATGAAAATTTAAACATGCTATATATGATTATATAAAAGGTGATGATATAACAAACATGCTTTCTGCTGCACAGTGCAGTGTGCATGTGTGTGTGCATTTGAAGCTGTTAAACTTGCTGTAGAGATACATGCAGTCCGCCTACCTCAGCAGCAGTGCTTAGCAGCCCGAGATGTGCACACACAGAAATTTTGCAGCTGCATATCGAGAGAAGGAATTGATTTGCTGCATATTATTGGAGAATTTATTATCCTGGTGCATACAACTGCATGTTAAAGAAAACCCAACAAGCATGTGCAGCAGACGAGCCCGGGGATTTACATGGTGAATCTAGACTGTTACCGACTTGAGATGTTATGACTGTGCTGGACATGTGATAATGTTGACCATTGAACGACTGACCACTCTGTGATAGTTATTAAGTGTTTGGAAACTAAGGGAATCTGTGAAATGGTTTACTCCTCCAAGAATCTTGGTTTAATACATAGTGTAGATGATGGTATGTCGGTCTGTATTGGATTTTAAACCTATATCCTGGTGTTTGTAATATATTGGACAGCTTGTGTGTTGTGTATGCGTGTACAGGGTGGTGCATAGAGTCACTGAGGTGCATCACTTGTTATGTAATACATGGAAGTGCTCTGTGTGCATTGTGCGCTGGTGTAGTGTAGATATAATACTGCCGTGTATTGATACCTGTCTACTGCCTGTGTGCCTAAGAGGCCTCACCTGGAAAGTGTATCGGTTGATAGTACTAGACTTGGAGTGCGTCTGGTTCATCATATCTACAGACACCTATTATACTATTATATAAAGCTGAATGGATAACTAGTAACTAATGTGGAGTCAAGGATTGAGTACACTAGATTTACTCCACTGACTCAATACACATTCGAGACAATTACTTGAAATTTATTCAGGTGACCACTGCAGGTTTGAGAAGTTTTGAGCACCAACTGCACATGTGCACATTCATAAACAAGGTGCAGTTTTCAAACATGGGCGTTCTAGTCTCTTACACATATTATCATCTTGTACAAATATTTGGACTCTGCTGTTAGTGGATTTTAAACTGACATGTTTTGATGTTTTGTTTACATTGATGAAGATCTATATGGATTTAAATATTGGTGCCATCACCCTGCAACATTCAAACACAAACAATTTTTTGAAGACTAAATGTTTGATCTCCGCAATTTCTCCGCTGTCTGCTGATAAACTTTAATAACATGTGGACCTGGAGGATTTTTGAATTTCAAAATCATTTGAGAGTTGTCATTGTTCATCAAACTTTTGTTCAAATATAAAAACATGACCCCTTTGGATATCTGGATGTTTTGTGTAAGAAATATGAATTCTGATTATATGGGTTCTGTGCTCAATTTTAAGCTCAATTTTACTATATATTCAAGTCCATTATATTTTTAGAAAGAGTTGACAACATTTCAGAAGAATGTAGAATTTTTTTGTATTGTTTTTGTATCAGACAGGACTTAAAACAGTATCATGGTGCCGGTCATTCTCGAGGAAAATTCTTAGAACCAGATTAAGTTGAATTACACATTATGAAATTCTCACTGGTTAATTCTGTAATCGTACATATAATGCAACGTGCATGCACAAATGTGTTTTGCCTGCTAGGCAGATGACAAGTTAGATAAAACTGTGCAGTGACTTGATTGTGAAAGGTTGGGATGGCTCGGTGTGGTTCGGGGCATTGACCTGTCTCCACCCCTCTGTCGATCTGCGATATTTTAACCGGTACTGACAATGTAAAAGTCCCTTTTAGCCTACTGCCATGCGATGGACCCATGGTTTGAGAATTTCAAGATATTACTAACCTACTGGTTGATGTCTACAAACAGGGACAACGTGAATATCAACATGGCTGACACAACGGTGAGCACACCTCCCTCGCAGCACTACACGGACCACCTCCAGCCACACCTCCCGATGCCGCCGCCCCCACACCAGGGGCATGGCCACATGGGACCCATGGGACCCTCTCAGACCAGCCTGTCCCGAGGGGTCGGGCCGTATAGCATGCCCCCAGCACCACTCAACACGCCAATGCCTCAACCAACTCAGAGCACCAATTGCCCAGTAAACAGAGGTAAGACGGACATGATTTACTTGAGATTTTTATATCGCCACCATTAATATTGAAACTGGGTATACTCTTCTCTGCATACCGTGCAGAAATCACCAAAAACATCTACCATTAATGTTAATTATTTTAAAAACTGTATGGTGTACGTGTCCAGGTTGTTCTTGTTTAAATAATAAGGAGTAATGAATTATTTTGAAAACTGAACTCAGGTTGATCCTGTTTCAATAACTTGAAATAATGATTTATTTTAAAATCTGAATTGTGCTTCTATATTGTTCTTATGTAAATTTTCCTAAATCAGAGACTACTTGGGGCCAATTAAGATTAAAAGTGTTTCAAAAAGATACATATGAAAATAAATTTATCGCATTTCTGCATTGATCCATTATGGCGTGTACTACGCCCCTGGCGTAGATATAGTAAGACAAATATAGATGACGACACCACGTGATTATTGTGGTAGTAAAAAGACTAATGCACCCTTTGTTGCAGGAAGTAAATCGGGTATGTTTTTGCTTATTCTCTGATGAATATGAATTAATGAATTACGCGATAAAAACTATCTTCTCTCCTGTCAATGTAATATATTTGATTTGTCATGTTTTGTGACCAATGAAATTATTGAACTTGTTCATGATTTCCATTCACATTGATATGTATTTATGGACCCAACTATTTTTGTCACATCTTGGCAGACGATTCTTAAATCTGTGTTTTTTTTATACCGAGTGATCTAATTAGAGCAGCCTATTTATAGGGCTTGTTGTCGGTGATATATAATTCTGACAATATATTTTTGATTTATTTCATTGCTATTATTAAATATTAAACTGATTATCAATTTTATACTGTATATAGAAATAAAGTTAAATATAGGAAATATTCATTTTGTGGTGATTTAAATAGTTATTACATCCAGGAAGATGCTGCCTAAAATATGAGTCCTTTTGATGTGGTAAACTATAAAATTAGTTTATATCCAATGAATAATGTAATGCTTCATTTTGAAAGAAATTTATTTGCTGTTTATTAGTTGTGACGGGAATTGTTGGAAGATTTTAATCAAGATATACCTGTTTTAGTCTTATAAACAGGCGTATATTTAGTAATCAATTATTCTTTTCAATTCCGTGCTTTTATTGAATTTGAAAATTTAAAAAAATTTATTTCGAAGTTTTTATTATCAAGATGGTTGTAACTTGATAGAGGACATTGTAAACCAATGACAAATAGATACCATTAAAATGACACAATCTCCTGATAAGTTTCCATATGTTTGTGAAAATTACTTTATTCTTGTAAACTGTATTAAAAAAATTAGAAAATTTATGGTATTGAAATTGATTAAGCAACATTTTTAAAATGTGAAGGAAAAAAAAAGCACCAAATTTTCAGTATTTACATAAAAGTCATTTTGGGAGTGAATTACAAAAAAGAAGTGACGTGATTTGAACAGTTATATTATGTGAAATGTTATTTTAAATTTTATTAGTGAATACTGCTTTAAAGAAATTTAAATATTTGATTTAAAATATATTCTAGCATTTTAATGAAAAGCTGTTTTTGAATTAATGGTTTATCGTGAAATTTTTAGTTTGGGAAAAACTTTACATCAAGGTTTTCAATAATTGCTTAAAAGGGATGTTCTAAAATCCCACAAGATTTTTTATGTTCAGATGGAAATTATACACCTCGATTTACCAAATAGATAAACTTACAATATTTAATTTGAAGAAATTCTTTAGACTATTTAGCTGGATTGATTTTTAAATATTCATGCGGCCCTGAATGCCGGTTTGCATCTGATTAGAAGAACGGTATAAAAATTTGTGTAAATTTTCAAATTGTCTGACAAGCTTTATGAAGCAGTCAAATTGCAATCCCAGCAGAAATGATAAGTGAACGGTGAACACTTCTGTGTGTATTCCAATGCTTCACATAAAATCTACGATCCAGTAACCCTTCAGTTCCGGAATACCCACCACTTTGGCATGTCCAGACTGACAACATTAAAGATAGTCTGGTGCTGACAGTAGTTTAAGAAGTCATTGGAAAGAGTTCTTAAAATGAACAGAACAACCAGAAATTTTCCAACTTTTGTGGTATATCTCTAAGCAGAAGATTATTGTAAGCTAGTTTGGGGTACCAGCTAAATTGCAGAAGATTATTGCGAGCTAGGGGTACAGGCTAAATTGCAAAAGATTATTGCGAGCTAGGGGTACCAGCTAAATTGCAAAAGATTATTTTGAGCTAGGGGTACTAGCTAAATTGCAGAAGATTATAGCTAGCTAAAGGAACAAGAAGAAAATAGCAATCTGGGGTATCGGCTAAGTTACAGAAGATAATTGCGAGCAAGGGATACTGGCTAGATTGCAGAACATTATAGGAAGATAGGGTACCAGCTAAATTGCAAAAGACTATTGCGAGCTAGGGGTACTGGATAGATTGCAAAAGATTATAGCTAGATATAGGGGTACCAACTGAATTACAAATGATAGCTTGATAAGGGTACCAGCTGAATTGCAGAAGATTATAGCTAGATAGGGGTACCAGCTCAGTTGCAGAAAATTATAGCTAGCTAGCTAGTGGTACCAGTGACTGTGGATCACTCTTCAGGATTTGGCATTTGAAAACTTTTTTTCATTGCATCCTTAAGATCAAGCTATATAGGAAGCACACATCATTTGTTCAGCATTTCCTGCTTTAAATATAAGAAAGTAAAATTCCAGGTTAAATAGATTTTGGCAAAAAAGTTAAACATTTTAAAGTAACATTCAGAATGATACTCATTATGATACCGATATTTTTCACACTTTCTGATGGTTCAGCATTAACATTAATTAGATATAATATATTTATTGTTTTTTTTATATATATATTAAACCAGATTTGGACTTTATAAAAAAAAACAGAAAACAAAAATCAGATATTCTTCCCATAGCTAAAGCTTTGCTATTCCCTAACAGAACTTTGATTTGACAGGTTCCTACTGGCATTTAATTCTGGGCAAGCACTGAAATACTTCAAGTTTAAGACTAAAATTATATCATACCGCTTTTTAATGAAAATTTGACAAAGATTGTAAACTTGAGACTTTCACCAATCAGCTTTCGCTGTTGTATTTACTGATAGCTGAGTTTCATGTGATTTTTCACCCCGCAGCCCATTTCTACCCACCAAAATTTGTCATGGAACATCCCTGGAATCAGCTCTCATGATCTGCGATTCATAATTGTAAACAGAATATTTAACACACTTTATGAAATATCATATTTATCCCCGAATAAGCTCCCTCCCCTAGTGTAAAAGTTTAGTACTGTACATATTTATCCTCAAATAAGCCCCCTCCCCTAGTGTAAAAGTTTAGTACTGTATTTATCCTCAAGTAAGCTCCCTCCCCAATGTAAAAGTTTACTACTGTACATATTTATCCTCAAATAAGCCCCCTCCCCTAGTGTAAAAGTTTACTACTGTACATATTTATCCTCAAATAAGCCCCCTCCCCTAGTGTAAAAGTTTACTACTGTACATATTTATCCTCAAATAAGCCCCCTCCCCTAGTGTAAAAGTTTACTACTGTACATATTTATCCTCAAATAAGCACATTCCCCAGTGTAAAAGTTTACTACTGTACATATTTATCCTCAAATAAGCCCCCTCCCCTAGTGTAAAAGTTTACTACTGTACATATTTATCCTCAAATAAGCACATTCCCCAGTGTAAAAGTTTACTACTGTATTTATCCTCAAATAAGCACATTCCCCAGTGTAAAAGTTTAGTACTGTACATATTTATCCTCAAATAAGCACATTCCCCAGTGTAAAAGTTTAGTACTGTATTTATCCTCAAATAAGCTCCCTCCGCAATGTAAAATTTAGTACTGTATTCATCCTCAAGTAAGCTCCCTCTGCAATGTAAAAGTTTAGTACTGTATTTATCCTCAAATAAGCCCCCTCCCCTAGTGTAAAAGTTTACTACTGTACATATTTATCCTCAAATAAGCACATTCCCCAATGTAAAAGTTTAGTACTGTATTTATCCTCAAGTAAGCTCCCTCTGCAATGTAAAAGTTTAGTACTGTATTTATCCTCAAATAAGCCCCCTCCCCTAGTGTAAAAGTTTACTACTGTACATATTTATCCTCAAATAAGCACATTCCCCAATGTAAAAGTTTAGTACTGTATTTATCCTCAAATAAGCCCCCTCCCCAATGTAAAAGTTTACTACTGTACATATTTATTCTCAAATAAGCTCCCTCCCCAATGTAAAAGTTTAGTACTGTATTTATCCTCAAATAAGCTCCCTCCCCAATGTAAAAGTTTAGTACTGTATTTATCCTCAAATAAGCCCCCCTCCACTAGTGTAAAAGTTTAGTACTGTATTTATCCTCAAATAAGCCCCTTCCCCTAGTGTAAAAGTTTAGTACTGTATTTATCCTCAAATAAGCTCCCTCCCCTAGTGTTTATAAAGGTTTAGTACTGTATTTATCCTCAAATAAGCCCCCCTCCACTAGTGTAAAAGTTTAGTACTGTATTTATCCTCAAATAAGCCCCCTCCCCTAGTGTTTATAAAGGTTTAGTACTGTATTTATCCTCAAATAAGCTCCCTCCCCTAGTGTTTATAAAAGTTTAGTACTGTATTTATCCTCAAATAAGGCCATTCCCCTAGTGTAAAAGTTTAGTACTGTATAGATCTATATATCCGCAAGGTAGCCCATTCATCTAGTGTAAAAGTTTAGTACTGTATTTATCCTCAAATAAGCCCATTCCCCATGGTGTTAAGATTTAGCACTATATTTGCATACACTTACTCCACAGTTCCTTTAGCCTTTTTTGGTAGAAATTTTAAAGGTGGCATTCACTTAACATTTTATTTCTGTTTTACATTGAATATGGTTTTGATGGATACTCACATGATTTTACACAAAATGGACAATAGATCTAAACATAATTGGACAATATGTTTGACATCAGCAATGGGATGGAGACATAAATTCAGTTTTTAAATTGATAGAAATGAAGCATAACCCCTTAATGTCTATATGGATTCTGTGAAAATTTCAGTGATGTGCACCAATAATAAACTAGGTAGAGTTGGCCAAACCGTTAACGTTTGTAAAATCAAATAATCAACAATAATTAACCGGGGTCGTGAATACTTCATCTTGCTGTTGACCATTAAGGTCCATTCTTGATCTTTTTTATTACTTCAACATGGTTTATTGTGCAAAAAGCCGGAGATCTATTGGTATCCCAATGATGGCAGTGGTGGTGGTGAACAGAGGTTTTCATTACAATAACTTATGTACCCTTGAGCCAATCTAACTCAAACTTCATGCAGATCTTCCTTACCAAATATTCTTGCTTGGGATTGCTTTGCAGTCCAAAGGTCGAAAGTCATAGGTCAAAGGTCAAGGTCACTTACTAAAAAAAGAAAATTTGTTTCCTTGTGATAACTCAAGTTCCCTTTCGGCACATCAAACTCAGTTTCATGCAGTTTTTCCTTACCACAAGTGCTTGCATGGCATTGTTTTTTTACTGATCCAAATGTCAAAGATCAAGGTCCCTCTGTGACTCGCACTATAAATAGAAAATCTAGCTTTTCAGTGCAATAACTCCAGTTCTCTTGGGCAAATCAAACTCAAATTTCCTATGGTGGTCATTTGCAATTCTTACTTTTAACATAATTTATTGAGTTGAACAAGACAACAAGTGTATCTTCTTAATCACCCAGTTTGCTGTGAGCTACACATCCACTTCTGTGGAACTCTTGTGTAGGATTATTAACTGGTTATATATATTATTATATGCTCAAAACTTCGACAGGCATATTATAAAATGGTCACAGCCTGCATCCATCTGTCCATCCAATTAAAGTGCTACTGTAAGTTTTCTTATAATTCAGTTGTCTACATATGTTATTTTTTTCTAATTTTAGCTTGGATGTTCATATGGGGTCTAGGAAGGACAGTATGCATCCAGTTTCGAAAAATAATTTCTATTTCTAGAAATTTTATATGTGTCTAGGACTTATGTTTTCTTGTGCAATTTCTTCTGTGGTCTACAGTTCAGTGGTTTACAGTTCAGTGGTCTACAGTTCAGCCTACAGTTCAGTCTACAGTTCAGTCTATCTACAGTTCAGTCTACAGTTCAGTCTACAATTCAGTCTACAGTTCAGTGGTCTACAGATCAGTGGTCTACAGTTCAGTCTACAGATCAGTGGTCTACAGTTCAGTCTACAGTTCAGTCTACAGTTCAGTCTACAGTTACGTCTACAGTTACGTCTACAGTTCAGTGGTCTAAAGTTCAGTCTACAGTTCAGTCTTCAGTTCAGTCTACAGTTCAGTCTACAGTTCAGTCTACAGTTCAGTGGTCTAAAGTTCAGTCTACAGTTCAGTCTACAGTTCAGTCTACAATTCAGTGGTCTACAGTTCAGTCTACAGTTCAGTCTACAGTTCAGTTTACAGTTCAGTCCACAGTTCAGTGTACAGTTCAGTCTACAGTTCAGTCTACAGTTCAGTCTACAGTTCAGTCTACAGTTAAGTCTACAGTTCAGTGGTCTACAGTTCAGTCTACAGTTCAGTGGTCTACAGTTCAGTCTACAGTTCAGTCTACAGTTTAATTTACAGTTCAGTGGTCTACAGTTCAGTCTTCAGTTCAGTGGTCTACAGTTCAGTGGTCTACAGTTCAGTCTACAGTTCAGTCTACAGTTCAGTGGTCTACAGTTCAGTCTACAGTTCAGTCCACAGTTCAGTGTACAGTTCAGTCTACAGTTCAGTGGTCTACAGTTCAGTCTACAGTTAAGTCTACAGTTCAGTGGTCTACAGTTCAGTCTACAGTTCAGTGGTCTACAGTTCAGTCTACAGTTTAATTTACAGTTCAGTGGTCTACAGTTCAGTCTTCAGTTCAGTGGTCTACAGTTCAGTCTTCAGTTCAGTGGTCTACAGTTCAGTATACAGTTCAATGTACAGTTAAGTCTACAGTTCAGTCTACAGTTAAGTCTACAGTTCAGTCTACAGTTAAGTCTACAGTTCAGTGGTCTACAGTTCAGTCTACAGTTCAGTCTATAGTTAAGTCTACAGTTCAGTGGTCTACAGTTCAGTGGTCTACAGTTCAGTCTACAGTTCAGTCTACAGTTAAGTCTACAGTTCAGTGGTCTACAATTCAGTCTACAGTTCAGTCTACAGTTCAGTCTACAGTTCAGCCTACAGTTAAGTCTACAGTTCAGCCTACAGTTCAGTGGTCTACAGTTTAATCTACAGTTCAGTGGTCTACAGTTCAGTCTACAGTTCAGTGGTCTACAGTTCAGTCTACAGTTCAGTGGTCTACAGTTTAATCTACAGTTCAGTGATCTACAGTTCAGTGATCTACCGTTCAGTCTACAGTTCAGTGGTCTACAGTTCAGTCTACAGTTCAGTCTACAGTTAAGTCTACAGTTCAGCCTACAGTTCAGTGGTCTACAGTTTAATCTACAGTTCAGTGGTCTACAGTTCAGTCTACAGTTCAGTGGTCTACAGTTCAGTCTACAGTTCAGTGGTCTACAGTTTAATCTACAGTTCAGTGATCTACAGTTCAGTGATCTACCGTTCAGTCTACAGTTCAGTGGTCTACAGTTCAGTCTACAGTTCAGTCTACAGTTCAGTGGTCTACAGTTCAGTCGACAGTTTAATCTACAGTTCATTCTACACTTCAGTGATCTACAGTTCAGTCTACAGTTCAGTGGTCTACAGTTGAGTGGTCTACAGTTCAGTCTACAATTCAGTCTACAGTTCAGTCTACAGTTCAGTTGTCTACAGTTCAGTCTACAGTTCAGTGGTCTACAGTTCAGTGGTCTACAGTTCAGTCTACAGTTCAGTGGTCTACAGATCAGTGGTCTACAGTTTAGTGGTCTACAGTTCAGTGGTCTACAGTTCAGTCTACAGTTCAGTGGTCTACAGTTCAGTCTACAGTTCAGTGGTCTACATTTCAGTGGTCTACAGTTCAGTGGTCTACAGTTCAGTCTACAGTTCAGTGGTCTACAGATCAGTGGTCTACAGTTCAGTGGTCTACAGTTCAGTGGTCTACAGTTCAGCCTACAGTTCAGTCTTCAGTTCAGTCTACAGTTCAGTCTACAGTTCAGTGGTCTACAGTTCAGTCTACAGTTCAGTCTACAGTTCAGTCTACAGTTAAGTCTACAGTTCAGTCTACAGTTCAGTCTACAGTTCAGTGGTCTACAGTTCAGTCTACAGTTCAGTGGTCTACAGTTCAGTCTACAGTTAAGTCTACAGTTTAGTGGTCTACAGTTCAGTCTACAGTTCAGTCTTCAGTTCAGTCTACAATTAAGTCTACAATTCAGTCTACAGTTCAGTCTACAGTTCAGTCTACAGTTAAGTCTACAGTTCAGCCTACAGTTCAGTCTACAGTTTAATCTACAGTTCAGTGGTCTACAGTTCAGTCTACAGTTCAGTCTAAAGTTCAGTCTACAGTTCAGTGGTCTACAGTTCAGTCTACAGTTCAGTCTACAGTTCAGTGGTCTACAGTTCAGTCGACAGTTTAATCTACAGTTCATTCTACACTTCAGTGATCTACAGTTCAGTCTACAGTTCAGTGGTCTACAGTTCAGTCTACAATTCAGTCTACAGTTCAGTCTACAGTTCAGTGGTCTACAGTTCAGTCTACAGTTCAGTGGTCTACAGTTTAGTGGTCTACAGTTCAGTCTACAGTTCAGTGGTCTACAGTTTAGTGGTCTACAGTTTAGTAGTCTACAGTTCAGTCTACAGTTCAGTGGTCTACAGTTCAGTGGTCTACAGTTCAGTCTACAGTTCAGTCTTCAGTTCAGTGGTCTACAGTTCAGTGGTCTACAGTTCAGTCTACAGTTCAGTCTACAGTTCAGTCTACAGTTCAGTGGTCTACAGTTCAGTCTACAGTTCAGTGGTCTACAGTTCAGTCTACAGTTCAGTGGTCTACAGTTCAGTCTACAGTTCAGTCTACAATTCAGTCTACAGTTCAGTCTACAGTTCAGTCTTCAGTTCAGTCTACAATTCAGTCTACAGTTCAGTGGTCTACAGTTCAGTCTACAATTCAGTGGTCTATGATTTTGTAAGATCACATAGTTGACCCCAACTCAACACAGCGCCATCATTTACAGGTATTATCATCCAGAATTCATGGTCAAGTGACTCTTGAATTAGGGATTTTTGTTTAGCTTAGTATCTCATAAATTGTTAACTTACAGCTGATCTTCTGCTGCCTATTCTCCTGGCATCTTCTGTTAATGCCTGGTTTCTTTGCCCCTCGGTGCTCGATTGCCGGTATCCTTCGTCTTCAGGTGGTTGCCCACTATCTTCGGATGTTTGGACCCTGAACCACGACATCTCCAGTTGGTGGGTCAGTAGTGGTGGCCAAACCTCTACTCGACGGATCCCGGCTTCCAGCATTTGTCATTCCGACGGTGCCATATCCAGAATGATGATCTTTCTGCTGCTTCACCCAGTTTTCGCAAGGCTGTTGACTTTGCCTTCCCCAACATTCCTAGATGTTGCAAGAGCGTTGTCACTGAACGAGATGGAAATCCTGTGCAGCCAACTTCGACCGGAAACAGCCAAACACTCCATCCCTTGTCTCTGCAATCTGCCATTAGATCTGCATACTTGAGGCTCTTCCGCTCATTCTCCTCCTCACAGTTCTCCTCCCACGGTACTGTTAATTCCACTACAATGAGGGTCTTGGATGTTGTTGACTTGAGGAACATGTCCAGCCGGAGCGTTGTGTTGACGATGCACGGGAATACCAACCTCCTGGCAAGGTCTACCTGCAGCTCCCAGTCCTGTCGTCTGTCCAGCAGTGATGTTCTAGCTGTTTTCCTTCCCTCGACTGTCTCACCTTGCTTTACAAACACCTTTCCTTTTCCTGTTGTTGCCCTTGGGCGCTTTTTCCTTCTTTCTTCCTCCACCACTCCTGCCAATTCACGCAAGACCTTGTCATGACGCCATCTGTAACGCCCCTGTGTGAGTGCTACCTGACATCCTGACAGTATGTGAGACATTGTCCCTCGCTTTCCGCACAGCTGGCAACTAGGGTCCTCTGTCATTCTCCACTGGTGAATATTTGATGGGGACGGCAATGTGTCGTAAACTGACCGCAGCAGAAAAGCTATCCTGTATTGGTCCTTCCTCCACAACTCCGACCATGACAGTTTCCGCTCGGGTAGTTCCCACTTCAGCCACATCCCTTGTTTGCCCAGCTCCACTGCTTTCGCTCTCCGTTGGTCTTCCTCTACCCGTCTAACTTCAGTCTGTACCATTCCTCGTCTCTCCGTTGCTGTTGCTTTCTTCCACTGTTGAAAGTGCACCATTCCTAACCCTTGCCTTCCCGTGCAGATTTTCCCACCACGTCACGTAGTTGCAGCATACTCTCGGCTTGGTCCACTGATGTTAATGCTGACCAAGCTTCCTTCCTGTTCTTGTCTGGATGCCTGCTCCACTGACTCTGGAATCTGACGAATCCCTCAACGTCATAACCAACCGGCATTTTGCCACCTTGAACTCCTCCACTACTGATGAAATCGGGAGTGGGAGTTTTGATGATCTGCCGTACAGTCCAACAGAAGTGAAGCCTGGTGGGACTCCCATCCATCTCCTCAAGTAACTGCTCACTGATCTCTCCAATCCCTCGACACTCGTGACGGTAACCTCGTAAATCAGCAACAGCCACATCAGTCTTGGCAGGACCCCCTGTTGGTATATCCAGGCCTTGTACTTCCCTGGCAAGCCACTTCCATCTACCTTCTTCATCCATGATTTTGCTTGGGACAATGTGTTCTTAACTGATGCGTTGTCAGATAGGGATTCGTCGAACCACTTTCCAAGGCATTTGATAGGGTTGTTGACTAATGTTGGAATTTCCTCATCCTGCACCTTCAACTTCACCTGACAAATACGACCTTTCTTCAGAACCAGGCTTCTTGATTTGCGTGGTTTGAACTTCATGCGAGCCCATGACACGTTTTCTTCTAGTGCTGATAACACCCATCTAGCTTGTATATGAGATGTTTTGTTGTAATGATGAGATCATCCATGAACCCTCTCAGCGGTGGTTGGTAGATACCAGCATCCATCCTTGGTCCCCTTGTTTCTCGTTCTGCTGCCTTGGTTACCATACTCATGCCCATGATGAACAAAATCGGGGATATCGTGCAGCCTGCCATTATCCCTTTCTCCAGGTATTGCCAAGATGTCGTCACATCATCCACAGTAAACCGGAACTGTATGTCCCTAAAGTAACTGTTAACGATCTGCTTGGTTTTCTCAGGTACATGATATAGGTCCATAGCTGCCTGTATGAGTTTATGGGGCACTGATCTGTATGCATTGGCCAGGTCAAGCCATACCACTGATAGGTTCTTCTTGCCTGCTTTAGCCTCTTTAATCAGTTGACTGAGGACGCTGACATGCTCCACACAGCCAGAGAATCCTGGAATCCCTGCTTTCTGTACTGAGGTATCTATGTAGTTGTTTGCTACCATATACGCTGACAGACGCTTTGCAATGACTGAAAGGAACATCTTTCCTTCAACGTTCAGCAGAGATATTGTTCTGAACTGATTGATGGTCTTTGCATCCTTCTCCTTCGGTAGGAAACAACCTTCTGCTCGCCTCCAGCTTTTTGATATTGTCCCCTTCTTCCACACCACCTTTAGCAACTGCCAAAGCTTTCTCATCAACCTAGGACACTTCTTATACACCTTATAAGGAATGCCGTTTGGTCCTGGCGCAGATCCCGATCTTGCTTTCTTTACAACGTCTGACAGCTCTTTCCATGATAATTCCTTCTCATTCATGAGGATTCTTGGTGGTTCTACCTCAACTCCTCTTGGGCATTGGCCTAGCGGTTCTTCATGGCGAGGATCTGAATGTTATCATTGTTATTCCAACCATTTTAGAATGGACATCTTAACACACCCTACAGTGATTACTTGCATTTAAAATTTTTTGTTGCATTTTAGGGTTAAATTTTAGATTCTGAGAAATTAGCAACTAAAATATCTTAATCCTTTCCTTTATTAATTTATTTTTGTGCCCTCCCCCCATGAAATGAGGGAGTATATAGTGTTACCCATGTCCCATCCCATCCCCACAAAATGTAACTAGCTAATCTCGGGAAGTCAGCTGATGCGATCCTCACCAAAATGTGTTGATCGGGATGTCAAGTGGCAGCGGGGGGCATTTCTGTCTTACAGACATTTTCTAATTTGTTTTCTTCTTTTTTTTTTATTTAGAAAGCATGATTTTTGGATTAAAAATGTCATATATGTAGGTGAATTTTGAGAATTAATGATTTGCTAAATCTGATATTTGTTTTGTAATGCATCAATATTTACATGTCTTTAATAACGTATGTAGGGTATTTCCATAAATATCAAGTGGGGTTTTGTTTGGTTGTTTTTGGGAAAAATGTTGAAATTTTAGTGAATGTTGTGGTTTCCTGACAAAGCAGGACATGTAAGTGATCCATATAAAATTACGTACGATTCGCTTGTAATTTTCACAGCATGAAGGTATGTTATGTAATATTCAAATGGACCACTAGTGCCAGTTTGTGTTGTTGAAGAAGCATAACCACAGGAACACAGAAAATGTTTTATTGGAACAATATAATATGACACCATGCAGTCTCATTTTGATGGAAATTGAGCTCACACTAATTTCATGCTTCCCAAAAAAGTTTCAAATTTTTTTGATAAGAATCTTTTCTCCATAGAATTATGTCTCCTCCCATATAATGATGCTGTATGATGTCATTTATCTATCTAATTGTGATCAGTTATACCTACTGTAAAGGTGCATAACAAGGCGATTAAAAACATGAAAATGTCGCTGATATATGGCGTCATCATTCGGTGTTTGACTCAAATGTAAGCCTGCCATATGTCTGTTGGTTTGGCAGATGCCTAATGGTGTCATTTTGAGTTTAATAGCACAATGCATATACGGTAGATATATGACTCGGGCATATAACATAACCAAGAAATTATTTTTAGCTCATCTACCCGAAAGGCAAATGTCTTGGTTGATGCTGTGGTGCCAACAACATTTTAACTTACAAAAGTACATGTAACCCTTGTTAGCCTTTGGGATGTACTTTTAAAGGAAACCAGATTACCTGGAGAAAACCCAGGTAGACCCCATTTGCCTTAATTTTTCAGATCCAAATGGATAATTGAGTTGCCTAAGTGGAAGGTGAGTGCTATTATTTGCACTGCACCACCCGACCACCCTTTGAAAATCTAAGTAGAACAAATCAACTACAGACTGACCCCAAGAATATCTCTAGAATATTAGAATTATAAAGAAAATAAAGATTTATGATTTTGGTTTCTAGGATATGTCTGATTCTAGAGTCTAATTCTAGATTCTGACTTTCAAACTAGGGGGAGATAATTTAGTACAGTCGAATCTGTATTAAGCGACCACTCAAGGGAAGTTGAAAAACGGTCTCTTAATGGAGAGTGGTCTCTTAATAGAGATGGTATCTTAAATTTAATAAATGTTCATAAGCTTTTTATTCACTTTATAGATTGGCAATAATGATTTATAATATATATGAAAAATGAACCATCACTTTGAATAAAACAGAACAAAAAACTTTTTTTTTTGTAATTATTACTGTGCTATTTTTTCATAACTATATATATATTTTGAAATTCCTTTAGCATAGCAAAATACATTGATTTAACATGAGCAATATATTTCATTCGTTAATTAGATTACTCTCAAATTATTTACATATATTTTCAATTCCTGAAATATTGGTCCGGATATCCGCTCCGATTATTATTTACGTTACTGCATTTCCTACTTTTAAAACTGTGACTTTTTCACTGGCAAATATCTGTTTTAATGTCTCATAAAAGATAACAAATCACGATTTAACAGTAAATTAACTGTTTATGCATTCCTTCATTGTTATATTTCTCATGCAAATTGATATATCATATATATAAAACGCCTGAAAATCGTCAGAATTCTAGACCGTCTCTTCGCCTCCTCTCCTGCATCCTTTTGCACGAAAAATAAGACTACTTGGGTATTATCAAGGCGAAAATGGTAACGGAAGGCACTTTGGAGACTTCTGGTCGCTTATTGAAGAGATTTTATCACGGGAATGAAAAATTGTGGTCGCTGGTCGTGTAAACAGAGGGTCGCTTAATAGAGTTTAAATATATAGCGAAAACGCTCGGGAGGAATTGAAATGGTCGCTTAGTACAGAGGGTCGCGAAATAGAGATGGTCGTTTGGACAGATTTGACTGTATTAGAATTTAGATATAAACAATTCACAAAAAACTTTGGAGCTTAAGTGTCCAGTTGAATGTTAGATACTGCCGACATTTTGGCCACTAAATTGCAATCTGAGAGCTCGAGGCGTGTCTTTACTTTTAAATTAAAAATCAAACACACAATGTAATGTAATGGACATATACTGGATACATTAACTTTACTTTTAGACATGACAATTCAGTAAAAAAACAAACAAACAGCAGTTTGAAATTGAAATAATAAAGTTTTTAAATTCTGCCATATTGCTGAATAAGCTCCCAGGTGAGGCTATAAGACTGTTTATAGATCTTTTGATCAATGACACATACTATCCACCATGAAGAAATCTGATGGTTAGGTGTACTTTTGTGCAGATTAAATATGGTATTGCATTTAAAGGATGCAAGATCAGGATTTTCAGAATTAAAAGGTTTTGATGATATTAACAGAAAAAACTGGTTAAACCTGAAATTCCACCTATATACTCAGGTAACAAATGATCTATAGGTTACAGATATTGGATATTTTGGGACTGATCAGTGGAATATGATCGATGACACTATAGTAGCAATATTAACTTTTCCCCTATCGATGTTGTCATAAAAATGTGCTTCCTGATCTTCGCTGTTGTTAATTTTACAATAATTTCAAACCCCTCTTCCCCCTTGTCAACTATGTTAAGTAGCTATGCTGATGTATTAAAATTTATTGTTTTTTATTTATTTATTTTTTTATTTTAAGACTTGGTTACATGTTTAGACTTTCATCTAGTTTTCAAGACAATACTTTAACATAGAAAAAAGATAGATAAATGACCTGTCTATAATCAACATCATATTCAAGTGTTAATTTGTTGAAAACATTTCCTGATACATACAGATATTCTAAATAAGTGAAAGGTGTTCAAGACTTTTGAAACAAACCGTTTGGGTGCTAAATTCCTGTTTATTTTGATCAGATTATGTATTTCCCATCTGATAGATAGGTGATATTTTTAGGTGCTGTCAAATAGCCATCTAACATGATAATTGCCAAATCACTTAATTATACACGGACAGAAAATCAACGTAAATTGAGTACAATTTAAAATCTTCTGGACTAAAATATACTGGGAGAGTAATTTACAGGAATCTTAGGGAATCGCAATGTGGTTTATCAAGAAACATGACAAGAAGACATCACAGATTAATCGATCTAAGAATTAAACTTAATCAATGTTGTATGCCAATTCAAGTGAGGTTTAAAAAGGTAATACTCCACTGTTCATCACAACTTTAACACAACCACAGCCTTTTTAAAGTAAATAAAATTCCTTAAAATGACATAAGTATAATCATCAGTGAAACATTTAGAAATGCACTTGAAAAAACAACAACAAAAATTTCTTCTTATTTCCTGTTATTTTAAATTTATATACTACTTACTTTTCTCCTGTATTCCAATCCCTCATGCACAGCACCTATGAGTAGCCTTTGTACTTTGATCTCCTTAGAATATTAATGTTAATGATATGTCGGCTTGCTGCACTTTCATTTTGGATATCACTGTCTTAAAAAGACACTGCATTATAAGTGCGGTGTATATAGGTGAAATTTAGTAGAATATTTCTCTATAGCACTAGAGGATAGCACTAACCCGTGTTTCTGTATTGAAAAACACACACACCGAAAATTCTACCATTTTGTTTAAACTTCTTGAGTACATCACTCTCAGATCTAAAAAGTTATCAGGAACACTGTTTATGTATAGTCTCCACCGCTGTAAAGGGCCACCATCATCATTTGTCATAGATATATATATAGTCTCCACCGCTGTAAAGGGCCACCACCATCATTTGTCATAGATATATATATATAGTCTCCACCGCTGTAAAGGGCCACCATCATCATTTGTCATAGATATATATATATAGTCTCCATCGCTGTAAAGGGCCACCACCATCATTTGTCATAGATATATATATAGTCTCCACCGCTGTAAAGGGTCACCACCATCATTTGTCATAGATATATATATAGTCTCCACCACTGTAAAGGGCCACCACCATCATTTGTCATAGATATATATAGTCTCCACCGCTGTAAAGGGCCACCACCATCATGTGTCATAGATATATATAGTCTCCACCGCTGTAAAGGGCCACCACCATCATTTGTCATAGATATATATATAGTCTCCACCGCTGTAAAGGGCCACCACCATCATTTGTCATAGATATATATATAGTCTCCACCGCTGTAAATGGCCACCACCATCATTTGTCATAGATATATATAGTCTCCATCGCTGTAAAGGGCCACCACCATCATTTGTCATAGATATATATATAGTCTCCACCGCTGTAAAGGGCCACCACCATCATTTGTCATAGATATATATATATATAGTCTCCACCGCTGTAAAGGGCCACCACCATCATTTGTCATAGATATATATATAGTCTCCACCGCTGTAAAGGGCCACCACCATCATTTGTCATAGATATATATATAGTCTCCACCGCTGTAAAGGGCCACCACCATCATTTGTCATAGATATATATATAGTCTCCACCGCTGTAAAGGGCCACCAACATCATTTGTCATAGATATATATAGTCTCCACCGCTGTAAAGGGCCACCACCATCATTTGTCATAGATATATATATAGTCTCCACCGCTGTAAAGGGCCACCACCATCATTTGTCATAGATATATATATATAGTCTCCACCGCTGTAAAGGGCCACCACCATCATTTGTCATAGATATATATATAGTCTCCACCGCTGTAAAGGGCCACCACCATCATTTGTCATAGATATATATATAGTCTCCACCGCTGTAAATGGCCACCACCATCATTTGTCATAGATATATATAGTCTCCATCGCTGTAAAGGGCCACCACCATCATTTGTCAAAGATATATATATAGTCTCCACCGCTGTAAAGGGCCACCACCATCATTTGTCATAGATATATATATAGTCTCCATCGCTGTAAAGGGCCACCACCATCATTTGTCATAGATATATATATAGTCTCCACCGCTGTAAAGGGCCACCACCATCATTTGTCATAGATATATATATAGTCTCCATCACTGTAAAGGGCCACCACCATCATTTGTCATAGATATATATATAGTCTCCACCGCTGTAAAGGGCCACCACCATCATTTGTCATAGATATATATATAGTCTCCACCGCTGTAAAGGGCCACCACCATCATTTGTCATAGATATATATATAGTCTCCACCGCTGTAAAGGGCCACCAACATCATTTGTCATAGATATATATAGTCTCCACCGCTGTAAAGGGCCACCACCATCATTTGTCATAGATATATATATAGTCTCCACCGCTGTAAAGGGCCACCACCATCATTTGTCATAGATATATATATATATAGTCTCCACCGCTGTAAAGGGCCACCACCATCATTTGTCATAGATATATATATAGTCTCCACCGCTGTAAAGGGCCACCACCATCATTTGTCATAGATATATATATAGTCTCCACCGCTGTAAATGGCCACCACCATCATTTGTCATAGATATATATAGTCTCCATCGCTGTAAAGGGCCACCACCATCATTTGTCAAAGATATATATATAGTCTCCACCGCTGTAAAGGGCCACCACCATCATTTGTCATAGATATATATATAGTCTCCATCGCTGTAAAGGGCCACCACCATCATTTGTCATAGATATATATATAGTCTCCACCACTGTAAAGGGCCACCACCATCATTTGTCATAGATATATATATAGTCTCCACCGCTGTAAAGGGCCACCACCATCATTTGTCATAGATATATATATATAGTCTCCACTGCTGTAAAGGGCCACCACCATCATTTGTCATAGATATATATATAGTCTCCATCGCTGTAAAGGGCCACCACCATCATTTGTCATAGATATATATATAGTCTCCATCACTGTAAAGGGCCACCATCATCATTTGTCATAGATATATATATATAGTCTCCACCGCTGTAAAGGGCCACCACCATCATTTGTCATAGATATATATATAGTCTCCACCGCTGTAAAGGGCCACCACCATCATTTGTCATAGATATATATATATAGTCTCCACCGCTGTAAAGGGCCACCATCATCATTTGTCATAGATATATATATAGTCTCCACCGCTGTAAAGGGCCACCACCATCATTTGTCATAGATATATATATAGTCTCCACTGCTGTAAAGGGCCACCACCATCATTTGTCATAGATATATATATAGTCTCCACCGCTGTAAAGGGCCACCACCATCATTTGTCATAAATATATATATAGTCTCCATCACTGTAAAGGGCCACCACCATCATTTGTCATAGATATATATATAGTCTCCACCGCTGTAAAGGGCCACGACCATCATTTGTCATAGATATATATATATAGTCTCCACTGCTGTAAAGGGCCACCACCATCATTTGTCATAGATATATATATAGTCTCCACCGCTGTAAAGGGCCACCACCATCATTTGTCATAGATATATATATAGTCTCCATCACTGTAAAGGGCCACCACCATCATTTGTCATAGATATATATATATAGTCTCCACCGCTGTAAAGGGCCACCACCATTATTTGTCATAGATATATATATAGTCTCCATCACTGTAAAGGGCCACCACCATCATTTGTCATAGATATATATATAGTCTCCATCGCTGTAAAGGGCCACCACCATCATTTGTCATAGATATATATATATAGTCTCCACTGCTGTAAAGGGTCACCACCATCATTTGTCATAGATATATATATAGTCTCCACCGCTGTAAAGGGCCACCACCATCATTTGTTAGATAATAAGTGTTAAAATCCTTGTATTTAAGTGTGAATGTATTTCTATATCACAGGACTAACAATACTTCGTTTTGTATGACTAAAGCTTTCTTGTTGCATTTTTGTTCTACTGAGTTTTTTCTCAAAGATGTCCAACCCATATTTAAAGAGATTAACTCTGGCTTAATTATCAATTAATACTAGTTTAAGTACCTAAATATATGCACAGAAGTCATATTTAGCTCTGTAAAGACTTTCAGGTGTCGACATTTCAAACAAATACTGTATTATAGTATGCTCTTTTTAATGCAGATGGTGTATCATCATCAATCCAAGGGAGAGAACTGTGATGGTTTCAAAGTTTTGGTAGTATAAGTTTGGAAATCCAGAAGTCTGTTGCAGAATTATGATAGTTCATACAATTAATTATTGTCATTAATTAGTGTGATGGAAAATTTTCCTGAGATTGTGGCATAGCCCGCTCTTCAAATTAAAAAAAAAAAAAGGAAGGCAGTGGTCTAGTGGCTTAAATGATGTTGAGCTATACCTAATCAAAGCTGTGGCAGTTCAGCTCCTGGAATGTGTCAGGTGTGGTATGGTTTTGTATCCTTGAACAAGATACTGCACTTCATTGTGTTCCAGTACGTGATAGAACAGTCCTCGGAATGTCTTGTATAAGTTGTTAGAGCTGAAAGGTGGCAGCTCTGGCTGAACAATATGTGTTATAATAAGGAATTGAAGAAGATGTTTGCTTTATGAAAGCTAAGGGTCGAATTACCATGGATGATTTATTTTGAACCAATTTTAGACGCTGATATATTGTTCTGATAACATTCACTGGTATATAAGATCTTCAAATTATCATTACAGTGACTACATCAACTAAATTATTAATCTTTGTGTCAGAGAGGATTATTATTAAAGGCCATGTTTTCACTTAAAGCAGATGGAGATCTCTATAATTTAAAAAATTATACAGCATCACATACATTAATGTAAAAAAACTATAATGTTAGACGATCTATTAACAGGGGGCCGCGGTGGCCGAGTGGTTAAGGTGTTCTGACACATTATCACTAGCCCTCCACCTCTGGGTTGCGAGTTCAAAACCCATGTGGGGCAGTTGCCAGGTACTGACCGTAGGTAGGTTGTTTTTCTCCGGGTACTTCGGCTTTCCTCCACCTCCAAAACCTGGAGGCATTTCACTAAATGAGTCTGACTGTTAATAGGACGTTAAACAAAATAAACCAACAAAAACCTATTAACACCAAGATACCATCTCAGGAGAGTTCCTACAAAAAAACTGAATAAGAATGGCCTCTAGTATCTTCGCTAGTCAGGGGTGTTCAATATGATACTCTTATCATAATCCTTGGCATGTTTAATGATGGGTTTCAGGTATTTTTCAATTTTGTTAACAATCCATTGACATATTATTTATACCATTATTACACTGTATACACAAGCTTTCATTTGGTATTTTAATGTTCTCAATAGATGATGGGAAAATATTTTGTTTTATATAAATTTCAATCCCATATAGTCACAAGTCTCCCAATCCTTTCCAAATAAGTCCTGTAATAAATAGAGGGTTATGCCATAACTGGATTCCGATGCTGTTAATGCTGCACATAATGGGTATAGCTAATAGGCATGTCCATGCTGGAAAGTGGACACTCAGGTCGGATATGGATGATGAAATAGACTGATTTTCAGAATTCTGACATTTTAATGGAAATTTGAATATCTGATATTTCTGTTGTTTTTGAAAGAGGATTTTCATACAGATCTTTATCAGATCGAGGCAGAAATAAAGGTTTGCAGATATGATTAATGAAATGCTTTTGATATCAATATAATATGTGTGAATGATATTTATAAATAGGTAGACATGTGTTTTATTAGTCCCCTAAGGTTTTCTCTCCGTCTGTCCTGTATGATGTATGTTCGTACGTAGTAACGTACGTACGTAACACCTAAGTTTGTCAGCCCTCTAACGGCTTCATTATACATAGGATTTTGATATTGATAAAACTTCCCACAATGATACAGGAGCAAAATATCATTGACAAGTTTGAGCTTTAGGGATTTGGGTCAAGGACAAGGTCACTGTTACTATTTTTAGCAGCTAGGGTTAGAGGGGGATATTTATTGCTTCAGCAATTCCCAGTATGCTAACATCTCTAACAAGGTTTCTTGTGACCAAATTATTAATAATTGCTATCATCTTTTGTCCAGCATTGTCAGTCATCAACAATTTACCTTTTGATTACTTCTCAATAATCAAGAGGCCCGAGCTATAGGGTTAGGATGGCAGGGTCAGTAATACACTGGGATGAAGGGCTTCATCATTTCCTTTAAATGAGTAAACCTAAACTTACCCTATACTTGAATAAAGTGGCAATTAGCTTAATAACATAAATAGAAGTATTCAAGATCAACTTCAAAGTAGCATTTAAGAAGCAGGTGAGTGATACAGGCCCATGTGCATGGTCTCTTGTCAACATTTTTAGGGATCCAAATGGGATACGATACATATTGAAGAATACTATTGTATTCAGCCAATAGTAAGACAAAGCCTGGTAATAAGACCATTTTCTACCACAATACCCTGTGTTATTCCACTCTGAAGCCATTGTATAAATGTGCCGACTGTTATATTCTACTAGTGGATTATAACCTTTCGGTCTTTTGATTGGTCAAGAAATTGAACTTTGACCTAAACTGCAATTGTTATCGTAATAATTGAATGAAGTCACATCATCGGGTCCCAGCTGTTACTTGAACACCTTATTTGCATATGCGAAATTCGACTTGTACTTCCTCATTGATTCAAATCGATATTATTGTGGTAGAAATAGGTCACACAAATCGGGACATTTGGATATATGGAATTTATTTCACAGTCTTAAGTTATTTTTTAAAAGTTACAAAAGACACTTGCTAAAACTTGTGTCTTTTGTAACTTTAAAAAATAACTTACTTGAGTGAAATAAATTCCATATCAACCACCACTCGTTGTGTAACCTCTGTCTATCATAGTAATGTGTAAATGCTTCCAAAATGCTCTTTCATGGTCTGCAAATAAGCTCATCAAATCCCCTAGTCCAAGTCAAAGATTATGTGTTATTGATACCCACTATAACAAAACCTTTGTTTCACACTGTCCTGTCTAATGTAAGAGTGGATATTGCTGTAAAGGTATATATATTTTTATGCACTCAAATTTTAGCAAAAAAAATATTGTACCAAACTTTGATATATTATAGTGCAGCGATGAGTCCGCACACCTACTTTTTTTGTTGTAGATTAAAGTGGAAGAGTAATTTCTGAAATCTGAATTAAAAGCAATGTTTCCACCGCGAAAAAACACTAAAATAAAGTTACTGCTAAAATACGTATATTTACTGTACTTCAGGTCAAATTATACCGTATTTTACCTAATAAGGGCGCAGGGCGCGGGTAATTGACAGTGGGGGCGCCCTTATTAAGATTAGTTATTCTGAAGTTTTATGAAACAGACTATACCTTATAGCAGAATACCCAAGGTTGTGGAAACGGTAAAATATTCAGTCATAAAAATATTCCAGATGAAGATATCTATTCATTATCATATATTAAGCTTAAACATGACTTGAATACTCCTGTAAACTTGTAAACCATGCCAGCTGATCTTTAGACCAGAGAACGTGTGTTCCACCATTTATGTTCAAATGGAACTATTTTGTGTTCTATTTATAGAAACAGGTGATTTCCCAGATCACATCAGACATCGTTTTCTTTGACCTTATAATTGATTTACAATGTATTTTACTAGTTTTCTGTTCTGAACAAAAGTTATTTATCAACAAGAATGAAGTCTTTACTTTATCTTCAAATAAAGATGGTAAGTTATTATTTGTATGTGTTTAGTTTTGGGTGCTCTTTGCACTGACATGTCATCTGTAGCCTGTGGGAATACACAAAATGTGGCGAAAACATGTGTTCCAGTTACTTAATTTGCTGAAGAAAATTGAACACATAAAGTAGCAAAATATTTCACATGAATTATTACTTTTGAACACCATTTTGACACTCAGTCAAAGATTTATTTCCTTAAAAAAAGGTAGGGGCGCCCTTATTAGGGCAGGCGCCCTTATTAGGTCAAATACGGTATGTCTTGTTGATACATTTTGTATCTATAGACTGGCTTCAGTAACTATTACATTCTTACCATGGACACCAGCAAAACTGAAAAGAAATAGGTCACTGTAACTTACATTAAATACTCCTGACCATATTTATCTAGGCCTGTAACAAGCCATTCTAGAGAATCAGAGACAGGTAGTATCTTATAACTTTACATCAACTCATAGGAACATAGATTATGTATGCTTTATAAATATTTTGATTGCCTAACTCATGCAGTATTAGCATTCCATATTAGAGATAAGAAGATACAGTTATGAGTCTTGCCATAAGTCTAAACACATGCTGTGGCTGATACTACACAAACGAAAAGCAATATTTAGTATATTTTACAGTGCCCTATAGCTTCTGCTCATTGCTCATACACTAGCAGTGTTAATTGAGATGTGTACAACACTTATATTGCTGTGATAACAGACATGCACATATTCTAAACAACACTAACAGCTACAGGTAAATGACACACGCTTGCAGCCAATTCTGTATATATATCCCATACACGTCATTCACTTTATCAAAAGTCAGCCCATGGTGAGCCTTCGTTTCCCTGTCTGGATATTATGTCTGGGCAATGTAGCTGTTTTAAAAAGTATTCACAGCTTAACTGACTAAATTCAAAAATTTAAATTTAAAATTTTCACAATTTGAAAATTTTAAATTATTTACAATATTGTTTGTTGTGATTATAAAAACTCACCTTTATGATTATTTGGCTGTTGAGACAAGTTTAGGATGTTTAACTGTTTATGAAACTTCAATCTGAAGAAATTTTTTAAGCATTCAAAAAGCTGTTTGGAAAAGCCACTGATGCTAAATATATACCTGTTTGAGTTCACTGTACTGCACAGTTTTGCATGGCAGTGTAATGTTGTGTCTGACTGAATGCCAATTTACACCTGATGTTGAAATTATACATTACCTTCCTAGTTTTGTTTTTTTGATGTCTGGAAATATTCTCGTTAATCACCATTATTGATCTGTCTAACCAGTAGCGATGAGAAGCTAGTATATATGGTCTACTTTCAGTATGAACTACTGGACAGTTATAGATACTTCAAGCATGTCTGCTTTGTCACCTAAACTACTACAGGGCCATCACAAGTGAATATATAGTTTGGTGCAAACTCTTTTTTTTAGGTCATCTGTCCCCAAGGGTCAGAATGACCTATAGTCATCATGCTTCGTCCGTCGTCGTGCGCTGTTCACTGCCCGACGTGCGTAAACCTTTCATATTTCAAACTTCTTAAGTTCCACAGGTGGGAATGAGCTGAAACTTTCCTGGAATAATCATGAGATGGTTTTGACCAAGTGTTGTTATTTTTTGGGCCGGTCCAAAATCCATGATTAATTGCCGCCAATTGGCAGCCATCTTGAAACACACATTTTAAACTTCTCCAGCTCCACTGGTGCCATTGAGCTGGAAATTGTTTTTTGGGTTGGTCCAAAATCCAAGATGGCCACCAAAACATCACTCTTTACACAAAATATGTCTATATTGTAAATAGTGTGCTTTATTAGGTTATCTGACCCGAAGGGTCAGGATGACCTATAGTCATCATGTTTCGTCCGTCGTCGTACGCCGTCCGCCGTCTGCCGTGCGTAAACTTTTCACATTTCAAACTTCTTCTCAAGTTCCACCAGTGGGATTGAGCTGAAACTTGCCTAAAATGATGCTGGGATGGTCCTGACCAAGTGTTGTTATTTTTTGGTCAGTCTGAAATCCAAGATGGCCGCCACAGCCGCCATTTTGAAAACACATTTAAAACTTCTTCTCCAGTTCCACATGGTGCCATTGAGCTGGAAATTGGTCAAGATGTTAAGGAAAGACAGCCAATAAAGTGTTGTTATTTTTCGGCTTCTTAAAAACTTTGACATGGCAGCCACGGCGGCCATTTTGTAACATGATTGCGCAATCATGGTTCTTCCTTAACAACACCTATTTCAAACTTCTTCTCATATTCCATCAGTGGGATTCAGCTCTAACTTACCAGAAATGATCCTGAGATGGTCCTTACCAAGTGTTATTATTTTTCAGGTCGGTCAGAAAACCAAGATGGCCGCCATGGCAGCCATCTTGAAAAACACATTTTAAACTTCTTCTCCAGTTCCACTGGTACCATTGAGCTGGAAATTGGTGAGGATGTTAAGGAAGGAGAGCCAACAAAGTGTTGTTATTTTTCGGCTCGGTAAAAACTTTGACATGGCAGCCATGGCGGCCATTATGTAACATGATTGTGCAATCATGGTTCTTCCTTAACAACACCTATTTAAAACTTCTTCTCAAATTCCATCAGTGGGATTCAGCTGTTATTTACCTGAAATGATCCTGAGATGGTCCTGGCCAAGTGTTGTTATCTATCGGGTCGGTCAGAAATCCAAGATGGCCACCATGGCAGCCATCTTGAAAAACACATTTTAAACTTCTTCTCCAGTTCCAGTGGTGCCATTGAGCTGGAAATTATTGAGGATGTTAAGGAAGGAGAGCCAACAAAGTGTTTTTATTTTTCGGCCTCCTAAAAACTTTGACATGGCAGCCACAGCGGCCATTTTGTAACATGATTGCGCAATCATGGTTCTTCGTTAACAACACCTATTTAAAACTTCTTCTCAAATTTCACCTGTGGGATTCAGCTCTAACTTGCCAGGAATGATCCTGTAAGTGTTGTTATTTTTCGGGTTGATCCAAATTCCAACATGGCCACCATGGCCCACAGTGCCACTATACATGCTACAGAGAATGCATACTACAATAGTATAAGGGTCTTTAATTTAGAGTCAGATGACCGTTAAGGCCCTTGGGCCTCTTGTATATTAATTCATACTGTAATGTAGAGGTTTTTTTGGTTGATTTTGGAAAAAATACTGAAACTTTCATCAATTTTGGAGTTTTCTTAATCCCTGAACTGCTGAGGATCGGCTATAAAATTTATTTTCAATTAATTTGAAAATGACTATTAATCTGGTGTCCTATATATATTCAATTAAGGTCTTCTCAGTTAACACAGCAGCAGCGGGTATCCGGTAGTACTCTGTTCAGGTATATGTACAATATATATTTTCATTACAGCATGCAGCCATCATCTCAGCTGTCCACCAAACTTTGATATCTCGATATTTATAATGATGAAGATTTCAGTATATACCTTTGTTATTTTATCAGATCTGCCCCACCCTGGCTCAATACCTGAGACAACGACATCACAATCCCAGGCCGTGTCTAGTACCTGCGACTCACAGACACATGGTCTCAACTCGCCCCCCAATGGGATCCATTCCCCTCAGCAACATAATCTGCCTGAATCCACAACCAACCCTCCAGTGGACCGAAATCACCTGTGTCCAACGTGTTCTAAGGGATTTAAAAGTAAACAGCAGCTGGCTCAGCATAGCTTGGTCCACTCAGGTATCCGGAAGTATATCTGTTCCTACTGTGACAAGGCCTTCAAACAGCTGTGCCACTTACAGCAGCACACACGGATACATACAGGTAATTAACGATGTCAAGGATACAGTTAATAATTAAATAAACATCCAGGATACAGGTAATTATGTTGGGGATACAGGTAATTATAGACATAGGAATACAGGTAATTATAGACATAGGAATACAGGTAATTATAGACATAGGAATACAGGTAATTATAGACATAGGAATACAGGTAATTATAGACATAGGAATACAGGTAATTATAGACATAGGAATACAGGTAATTATAGACATAGGAATACAGGTAAAAATAAACATAGGAATACAGGTAAGTATATACAGGAATACAGGTAATTATAGACATAGGAATACAGGTATTATAGACATAGGAATACAGGTAATTATAGACATAGGAATACAGGTAATTATAGACATAGGAATACAGGTAATTATAGACATAGGAATACAGGTAATTATAGACATAGGAATACAGGTAATTATAGACATAGGAATACAGGTAATTATAGACATAGGAATACAGGTAATTATAGACATAGGAATACAGGTAATTATAGACATAGGAATACAGGTAATTATGTTGGGGATACAGGTAATTATAGACATAGGAATACAGGTAATTATAGACATAGGAATACAGGTAATTATAGACATAGGAATACAGGTAATTATAGACATAGGAATACAGGTAATTATAGACATAGGAATACAGGTAATTATAGACATAGGAATACAGGTAATTATAGACATAGGAATACAGGTAATTATAGACATAGGAATACAGGTAATTATAGACATAGGAATACAGGTAATTATAGACATAGGAATACAGGTAATTATAGACATAGGAATACAGGTAATCATAGACATAGGAATACAGGTAATCATAGACATAGGAATACAGGTAATCATAGACATAGGAATACAGGTAATTATAGACATAGGAAAACAGGTAATTATAGACATAGGAATACAGGTAATTATAGACATATGAATACAGGTAATTATAGACGTAGGAATACAGGTAATTACAGACATAGGAATACAGGTAATTATAGACATAGGAATACAGGTAATTATAGACATAGGAATACAGGTAATTATAGACATAGGAATAGAATACAGGTAAATGACATAGGAATACAGGTAATTACAGATGCAGGAATACAGGTAATTATAGACATATAGGAATACAGGTAATTATAGACATAGGAATACAGGTAATTATAGACATAGGAATACAGGTAATTATAGACATAGGAATACAGGTAATTATAGACATATAGGAATACAGGTAATTATAGACATAGGAATACAGGTAATTATAGACATAGGAATAGAATACAGGTAAATGACATAGGAATACAGGTAATTATAGACATAGGAATACAGGTAATTATAGACATATAGGAATACAGGTAATTATAGACATAGGAATACAGGTAATTATAGACATAGGAATACAGGTAATTATAGACATAGGAATACAGGTAATTATAGACATAGGAATACAGGTAATTATAAACATAGAAATACAGGTAATTATAGACAATGGAATACAGGTAATTATAGACATAGGAATACAGGTAATTATAGACATAGGAATACAGGTAATTATAGACATAGGAATACAGGCAATTATAGACATATAGGAATACAGGTAATAATAAACATAGGAATACAGGCAATTATAGACATAGGGATACAGGTAATTACAGATGTAGAAATACAGGTAATTATTTACATCATTGATAGAGGTATATAAAAACTTACATGCGGGTCCATCATACAGGTACATGTATATAAAAACTTACATACGGGTCAGTGATACAGGTACATGACAGGTAATATGGCTATCCTACATATAGATGTACAAATATGCACCCAAGTACATGTATCAGATGGATAAATGATATAATTACCTTTTATTATTTAAATTAATCTTGTATGCATACTAGTGTTTCCTGCTATTGTCACAGCTGTTGTAGGGCTGTTATTCAGCTTTCTGTCTGCTCTACTTCTTTTTAAGTATTTCTATTTTGAAATGATATTTGCCCAACATATGTTTGCTAAATCGATAATGGATGATGTTTTTACCCATTTCACTTAATCCTTGTTTCTGATTCATGATATCAGGGGCCAATTATTACATTGATGGAAGCTGTATATTGTTTCATAGTATATTGGTGTACATTTCACCACAAGTTAAGCCCTCCCGAAATGATTGGAAGCAGGCTTATTTGTAAGCGTCTGTTGACTTTGATAATTTCTATATCATATACTTGATGACAGTGTATAATTTTACTTCATTTTCATTCCTTTTTATCTTGTTATGAATCAATAACATACATTTAGATAGAAACAATACAGAACAGACTACCAGATATACACTCATCTAACTCCCGCTCACATAATTATAATTTCAGTCAATCCTCATATTGGCAGGTCATGAAAATTTGCCAAAAAATATTGCCAAATTTCATGCTCTCATGGGATTTTCATGGGATGATCCTGTGATTTTTTAGCTCACCTGCCCCAACTGAAGTGCTACCAAGTTTGTTAAAATGAATAACCTTGACCCTCATTAAAGATCACAGGGGTCAAATATGTTGAAATCTTAAACAATTTCTCCTTAATAACTGAGAGGTCCAAGGACTTGATATTGGGCCTGTAGCATGCTGGGTTAAAGGGCTACCAAGTTTGTCCAAATGAATGACCTTGACCTTCATTTCAGGTCACATTGGTAAAATACCCTAAAATCTTCAGACAACTTCTTCTCAATAACCAAGAGGCCCAGAGACTTGATATTGGGCCTGTAGTATACTGGGGTGAAGGGCTACCACGTTTGTTGAAATGAATTACCTTGACCATCATTCAAGGTCACATAGGTCTTATAGGCAAAAATATTCAAATGACTTCTCAATAACCGAAGAGGCCAATGGACTTGATATTAATTAAAGGCCTGTTTCATACTGGGGTTAATGGCTACCAAGTTTGTTCATGTGAATGACCCTTGAGCTTTATTCAACGTCACATAGGTCCAACAGGTTAAAAACTTCTTCTCGATTATTAAGAGGCCCAGGGACTTGATATTAGGCTTGTAGCATACTGGAGTAAAGGGCTACCAAGCTTTGTTCAAATGAATGACCTTGACCTTCATTCAAGATCACACAGGCTAAATTCTTCAAGCAGTGTTTAGCAAAGAGACCTGATATTAGGCCAGTTGTGTACTGGAAGGAAGGACTAGCAAATTTCATTGACATGAATAAACCTAGCCTACTCTGATATTTGAACAAAGTGATTATCAGCATAGTATCTGCAGAAATGACCTAAATCAACTTCAAAGTTGTTGTAGAGCCAGGTGAGCAATACAGGCCCATTGGGCCTCTTTTTTAGCTGCCCTTGGCTGAAGGGCCAAGATAAGCTATGGCAATATACTGGGTCATCTGTCATCTGGCATTCATGAACGTTTTGCATTTTAATCTATTTTTCAAAACTACTTGACCAATTTTGCCCACAGTGTGCTTCCTCAGTAGCCTGAGGGGGCAGGCCAAATAGGTAAAAAATGGGGTCATCTATGAAAATCTTCTCTTATATTAGACGCAGAGATTATGGCACAATTAATTATGATCATCAACTACTTTAAAATTTATGAAATTAATGGCCCTTGGGTCAAGAAGTCAGGTGGTAGGATTCTGATCTTCTTAATTCACTACTGGACCAACTTTGACCAACTTTGACATGGAACATAACTGGACCAACTTTGACCAACTTTGACATGGAACATATATAACTAAGAAATGGAGATCTGAATTTTTGAAATTAATGGGGCTGTGCCTCCCGGCCTCTTAACAACCTGAGGGGCAGGGCCAAATAGATAGAAAATAGGGTCATTGTTAAAAATTTCTTCTCTGCTCCTATACAAGTAGCAAAGATTAATGGGCTGATTATAATCATCAGCTAGCCCTCTTCTGAAGTTATGAAATTGATGGCCCTGGAGTCAATTACTAAATAAGTGGCAGGATAGGGTCAGTATTATGTAATTATGTGTTTATACATTTTGATATCCTTTTTCAAAATTGCTAGGCAAATTTTTACCAAATTCATCATAGAACATCACTTAAAGGGCTGTATTCATAAGGTCTGTGGGGCTGACTGCCCCAAGGGGGCTGAGAAGTCTAAGGCCGAAATGTGGCAATTTGCATTGGCTATATTGCTATAAACGATCTCTATGCACTTATTCACTAAGGATATCATTCATATTCAATTTGAAGCATCCCTAGGTGGTATGGGGTTCAAAATTCTGCAAATGATGAGGACTGACTCCCCCCAGGGCCCAATCAGGGAAATATTGTAAATTCTCTAAATCTTTCCTCTTTTTCGATTCAATGGTAGGATTTAGGTCTGAACCATCTTTGGGATAAGGGGAATTAATTTCATATAAACAGTGAGTCTCTGACCATCAGGCCTGAAGGAAGGGGCCCCATAAGGGAAATTTAGCTATTTCCTGTAAGATCTTTCTTTGGTAAGAATGACAAGGTGTTTTAATTAGGTCTCGATATCAGAGATACGAGTGCCCTAACGTAATCAATCTGTCCGTGTGTTTGTCTGCCCATATATAAAATGTATAGTTGTATACATCCACAAATTTACTGTAGTTCCCTTCAGTTTAAATACTTTATTATTAGTTAACTGATTTACATGAAATAAGGTCAAGATGCTCAGTTCACAAAAATACATACAGATGTCAATTATCAAAGTCAAAGGTCATGTAAAGGTCAAGGTGAAATTTTGTATCTTTTCACTAATGATTGCTTTCTTATGACATTAGGAAGCATAGTTGGTCAGAATTTAATAAGGAGTCAACTAACCGAAGATAAAGGTCACTGCATGGGTCAAAGGTCAAGGTCATTTGGGACAAGAACAATGTGGATTTCTGACAATGATCCTGGCTTTTGTTAATGGGGTGGAGGTATTAAAGTTGAAATAAATCAAATCAAAGCTAACAAATTGTATTATACTGGTATTTCTATTTCCATTAGCACAGCAAATACAGAGGTGGGTGGAAACAATTAATAGGCACATCATAGTAAAGGAATATTATTAAATTTTTGCTTCCAAGCTATTGTTTTTAAAATCCAAATATCAAACATTTGGAACCAGAAAGCTAAATGTTAGTTAAAGGGAAGTGTTTAATTGGCTTTGATGCATGATACCGCGTGGCATATCCCAAACTGGGAAAGTATTTGTAATGTAACCTACTAATGGGAGTGTTTTGCCATAATCACTGAAATATCCAGGTGAGCGATACAGGCCCTCATGGCCTCTTGTTTATGGATTCAAATTCTATTTCAGGTAGTTTTATGATCAAATTGAAAATTTATGACATCACCTAATATTTCTAATAATGAAACAAATTTTTTAAGATTAATCATCGAAAATTCCTTTAAATACATGCGTACAGATGTTATACATGTATTAAGATTTATTGTAAGGTCTGTTTGACTTGATATCATTTAAACAATTCCTAATGATACTGATTCAGGTCTTTCAACTTTATATGGGCAGATCTTTGATATTTTATGAACGCTTCGGTTCTGAAATGTTCTCTCTATGCATCTTTACATATGCCATTATATTATATGTCCTGGAACTAGATCGACTCATCTCAAACGTAGCCTATGATTCTGTTTTCTTTAATCACTGTGGAAATTGTAGATGTTTCAGAAGCACAATACGAATTCCGAGAAGTAAATCAATAAACGAAAAAAAATTGAAATGTCTTCTCAGGAAGTAAAAAAAAAAATTTAGTCATGTGAGGTGAAATTTGGAATACTTAATTCATTGACATTTTAAGTCAGAGAAATAAAACAGATTTCAAACATCACAGATATGATGATTTGTACTAGTAGTTTTCTTCAGAACATAAGCAGGTTTAGGTGTAATGAATGTATACGCTCTGCGGTCCCTAGGGTTATGAATTGCACTGCAACCTTTTCATGATGATACTGTGGTAATGGAGCGGTTTTCTTGATCAATAACAAGCACAGCAAGGATTCAAATCCTCTGCTTTTAATTAGGATCTTTGGGAGATTCTGCAACTAAATGCATATACCTTGTATGGAGCTAATTTGTAGAAATTTGAATAGCGCAAGGCTATATTTAAACCTTAACATTGCAGCATTTCATGTACACTTTTTAGTATGGCTGTGTCATTATGTAACTGAATATCAAATTTAAATGCTTAGTCATGAGATACTGACAGTTTTTTTGTACATTCATTTGGTTGTCAAAGTGTGGTGAATGTCCTTGTTGTATCTAATCAGTATTAAAATATTTCCTTGGTTTTCCAGGAAAAACAAAATATAGCTTGCATCAGCTGGAAAATAAATCTTCAATCTTCTTGTGTCAAGTACAATATCACAGGACAGGTTGTGCCACATTAATGATATCTTTAGGTCATCTAACCCAAAAGGTCAGGAGTCAGGAGGGCCTATATATGTTTTCTTTTGTCACTGTGTGCCATCCGCCATTTATAATTTATCCTCGTTTTAAACGTCTTCTCATGTTCCACCAGTGTATTCAGCTCTTAACTCGACTAAAATCAAGATCCTGATTTGGTCCTTACAAAGTGTTGTTAGTTTTTTAGCCCACCATCATCAGATGGTGGGCTATTCAAATCGCCCTGCGTCCGTGGTCCGTCGTCCGTCCGTCCGTCCCTCCGTCCGTAAACAATTCTTGTTATCGCTATTTCTCAGAAAGTACTGAAGGGATCTTTCTCAAATTTCATATGTAGGTTCCCCTTGGTGCCTAGTTATGCATATTGCGTTTTGAGACCAATCGGAAAACAACATGGCCGACAGGCAGCCATCTTGGATTTTGACAATTGAAGTTTGTTATCGCTATTTCTGAGAAAGTGCTGAAGGGATCTTTCTCAAATTTCATATGAAGGTTCCCCTTGGTGCCTAGTTATGCATATTGCGTTTTGAGACCAATCTGAAAACAGCATGGCCGACAGGCAGCCATCTTGGATTTTGACAATTGAAGTTTGTTATCGCTATTTCTGAGATGTACTGAATGGATCTTTCTCAAATTTCATATGTAAGTTCCCCTTGGTGCCTAGTTATGCATATTGCGTTTTGAGCCCAATCCGAAAAAAACATGGCCGACAGGCAGCCATCTTGGATTTTGACAATTGAAGTTTGTTATCGATATTTCTGAGAATGTACTGAATGGATCTTTCTGAAATTTCATTTGTAAGTTTCCCTTGGTGCCTAGTTATGCATATTGCGTTTTGAGACCAATCGGAAAACAACATGGCCGACAGGCAGCCATCTTGGATTTTGATAATTGAAGTTTGTTATCACTATTTCTGAGAAAGTGTTTAAGGGATCTTTCTCAAATTTCATATGTAAGTTTCCCTTGGTGCCTAGTTATGCATATTGCGTTTTGAGACCAATCAGAAAACAACATGGCTGACAGGCAGCCATCTTGGATTTCGACAATTGAAGTTTGTTATCACTATTTCTGAGAAAGTACTGGATGGATCTTTCTGAAATTTCATATGTAGGTTTCCCTTGGTGCCTAGTTATGCATATTGCGTTTTGAGACCAATCAGAAAACAGCATGGCTGACAGGCAGCCATCTTTGATTTTGACAATAGAAGTTTGTTATCACTATTTCTGAGAAAGTACTGAATGGATCTTTCTCAAATTTCATCTGAAGGTTCCCCTTGGTGCCTAGTTATGCATATTGCGTTTTGAGACCAATCTGAAAAAAACATGGCCGACAGGCAGCCATCTTGGATTTTGACAATTGAAGTTTGTTATCGCTATTTCTGAGAATGTACTGAATGGATCTTTCTGAAATTTCATTTGTAAGTTTCCCTTGGTGCCTAGTTATGCATATTGCATTTTGAGACCAATCGGAAAACAACATGGCCGACAGGCAGCCATCTTGGATTTTGACAATTGAAGTTTGTTATCACTACTATTTCTGAGAAAGTACTGAATGGATCTTTCTGAAATTTCATATGTAAGTTTCCCTTGGTGCCTAGTTATGTATATTGCGTTTTGAGACCAATCGGAAAACAACATGGCCGACAGGCAGCCATCTTGGATTTTGACAATTGAAGTTTGTTATCGCTATTTCTGAGAAAGTACTGAAGGGATCTTTCTCAAATTTCATATGGAGGTTCCCCTTGGTGCCTCGTTATGCTTATTGCATTTTGAGATCAATTGGAACACAATATGGCCGACAGACCGCCATCTTGGATTTTGACAATTGAAGTTTGTTATTTCTATTTCTCAAAGTACTGAATGGATCTTTCTCAAATTTCATAAGTAGGTTCCCCTTGGTCCCTTGTATTGCATTTTTGGACCAGTCTGTTCTGAAAACAACCTAGTAAACAAACAGCCATTATCGTTAAATCTCAAATTTCTTATATAGCTAGGATTCCCTTGTTTGAAAAGTACTGGAGGGATGTCTCAATTTGCACAGATTAGTAAAATTAAGGGAAAAGTAGAGAAAAGATCAATCTGACATGGAACCTATGAAGATCATTCAATGGTGGGCGCCAAGATCCCTCTGGGATCTCTTGTTTTTGTCTGTCTGAAATCTAAGATGGCCGCCATGGCAGTCATCTTGAAAAACACATTTTAAACTTCTCCAGTTCCACTGGTGCCATTTTAGCTGAAAATTGGGAGAAATTACTGTAATAACGATGTACATCTATATAAAGCATAATATTTATGGTGTAATGCTTCAAACTTGTAATTAATTTACCTTACTAGATGCCAACATTATCGTCTACATGTTAGGACCTTAAACAATACCAAACCAAACTAAACATAAATCTAAATGCTGTACCAGTCTGACATCTAATATAAAGTCAAATTACACAAAAGTGTGTCTTTATAAGATTGTTTGAATGCCTGGCCACTTCTATATAAAACACCATACTGAGGGCTGGTTTATCAATCTTTTAATTAACCTGTAACAATATTATTAATACACTAATTTGTTTCATGATAAAAAATATATCATGAATTAAAACAAATTTGTTGGTGTCTGCATGGTGTCACGATGGGCAATAAGCCTTTAATTCACCCCAGTAGGAGGAAATACATCATGTATAAGGTTTAAGGGGCTTTAATTACTACGGATCCACCTGTTCCAAAACAAATTCAACCAAACACATGTTCAGCCAATGGAAAAGAGGCGGGGCCTATCGCCTAAAGTAAATATATAAATGTTAATTTATGCTGACCACTTTAAATCTGTGTGTGCATTGTAATGAATGCCCGTCTTATAAATACATAGTAGTATTTCAACTATTTTACATTAATTGAATGAGTGTATATAAGTTAATAGATTCCACCTGTGAAATTACGTTGCAGTTTGCATGTAAGTGTGCTGTGAAGTTTTTTCGCGCCCTGTGTATTCGGTAAAATACTTTTTCAAATATTTTTCATATTACGTAAATTGTGCCATACCCAAACAAAAATACTTGCTTGCGGTAAGCTTGCGGCAAGCTTGCGGCAAGCTTATTTTACTCTTCGCAAGCTATATGCAAGCTAGTAAGAAACTTGCGCAAGCTTGCAGGCAGGCAGGTCCTAAAACTTAAGCAATCCGCAAGCTCGCAAGATCATGGTTGCAAGCTTGCGAGTCCTTCTGCAAGCTTGCGAGTACTTCTGCAAGCTTGTGAGTCCTTCTGCAAGCTTGCAAGTCCTTCTGCAAGCTCGCAAGATCATGGTTGCAAGCTTGCGAGTCCTTCTGCAAGCTTGCGAGTTCATCTGCAAGCTTGCAAGCCCTTCTGCAAGCTTGCGAGTCATTCTGCAAGCTTGCAGGAGGGTTCTCTTTTTGCAAGCTTGCAAGCCTTCAGTCCTTTACAATATTCTGCATGTTGTGGACTTAGAAACTTTTCTACTCTGATATGTTACTTGTGAGATGTGAAAATCTTCTAAGTCACAGCAGCATGGATTTTCTATTTCAAAATCTGTAACTTTGAGTATTTCATATCAGATTATCTAAAGGTGAATATGAGTTTCTTCAGAGTTAAAACACCTCTTTTTGAATCAAAATTGAATGATGATTTTAGTAATCAATCATAACTGTTTAAATTGCAATTCATGTTTGTAAAACTTTAATAATAATCATGGCATTCATATCTTTTCAAATTTAGATATGCAATCAATTTATAATAATGCTTAAAGTATTGCTTCATTTATATATTTTACACATGTATTTATAAAATCCTCTTTATTAAAGTTATCAGTGAATATATTATGATATATTTTTGTTAGTATAATCAGTTGTTACTAGGAGTGATATTCATTCTAAGGGTAACCTGCAAATTATGTGAATTGAATTTCCATCAGTGCAAATTTCAGCAAAATATATGTTGAAGCCTTATTATCAAAAACCTTTCCAACACCAATGTGTAAACAAACAAAAGGAGAGCATATGTTATCAGTAGACTGGCCCAGCTTGACCAAGGTAATATGATACCAATTCAAGCTGATGAGTACAGGAAGTCCATGCCAGTCAGACTCCAGACACCATGGGGCCAACCCTGGGGTATAAGGTTCATTTCTAACTGACTGTATTGTGACTTATTTGATGATTTAGTTCAGTAGTAAATACATAAAATGAAACAATATTGTAAAAGTAACTTCAATGCAATTTTATAGTATTTTAAAAAGCATCTGTTGAACTCACAAATCTTCATTTTTATTAAGTCTGTATGAATGAAAAACCTTTCCTGTGCCCCAACTTAAGATTGACCAATGTAAAACAAGGTCCCCACTTTGAATTGAGTTTCCTGTGGCTGCATGTGGACATTTTGCATCTCTGTGAATCAGTATAAATTGTCCTATCAATCACTTCTGGAAATAGAATCAACTCTGGACATGGTAAGGATATGTGCAACCTATCTACATCTGCATGTTTAAAGTTCTGTAAATAAGTTACATAAACAAACAGAAGATGGACTCAGTGAAGTGATCCAGATGAAGATTTCCAAGGGTCAACAATAAATGGTGAGTGGTGAGATTTATGATAACATACAGATAATGTTTCAATTGATATAAGAATAATTTACTGATCTAAAATAAACATTATTCTATAATCTTTGGAAATTTGGGGTGAAAAAAATACAGAGCTATAACACTAGCACATCTAACAAAAACAAAAACTTCTTTTGAACATTATATATGAAAAATATGTATTTTTACATTCATTTCTTGTGTTTTAGATATGTTGCAATTATTGCACAAAAATAGTTTTAAGACAAACTGACAATAAAACCTGTATATAAAGCTAACCATGCTTCTGTTTATAAGACAGCACTTCTAGATCTAGGCATCATACAAAATTTTACTCTATGGATAGTCAACTTGTGATATATATGCCTAAACTTGGAAGGTCACATATTTGATTCTCTATCATGAAATATCTAGAGTGGTCACATTAGAAAAATTGTAATTAAGCCAGATTTAGTTGTTGACATTTAAAGATGTCTTCAAATATCTAATATAGTTGTTTTGGCTTACAAAGAATAACATCAATTGATCAATATTCTATGTAATATTGCTTTGTTTTATTTTTTTGTAGCACAAATGCAAAAAGATACAGTGAGCTCTGAAGTGGACGGAAATGACAGGAAGAGTTAAAAGATATTGTAACTGTACTGAAAAAAGAACTGGTATTATCAACATATGATGAATATTCTACCGAATGCCAACAAAAACTATAAGCCATTATTGCAGTGACAACAGAGATTAACAATGATAAGAAAAACATTCATGAACTAGAAATTAAATAACCTTTGAGGTATTGTTACATATGTATGTAAGTGCACATGTGCATTAATGATTTAGTTTAAAAGAATATGGAATAAAATATAAATGTTTGTATATAAAGTTTGTATCTATAAGGTGTTTATTGTAACAGCATGCCGTACTGCTCTGAATGATAGAAATACAGACTTTTACATTAATTTGATGTTTTTGCTTTATTTTTGCTGCATTAAATTTATTTTTACCTCAGAGCTAGACTATTTAGCTTGCGGCAAGCTTGCATAAAGTGGCTCACCGCAAGCTTGCATAAACTAGCTCGCCGCAAGCTTGCATAAACAAGCTCGCCGCAAGCTTGCAGAAACAAGCTCGCCCCAAGCTTGCAGAAACTAGCTCGCCGCAAGCTTGCAGAAACAAGCTCGCCGCAAGCTTGCAGAAACTAGCTCGCCGCAAGCTTGCCGCGAGGTTTCAAATACTAGCTTGCTGCAAGGTTCCAATTCCTAGCTCGCAGATTAAGCTTGCGGCAAGCTTGCAATAATAGTGAATCGCAAGCTTGCCATTTCTGTTTGGGTATGAACACTTGTAAACACTTGTGCCATTTCTTTTATGTAAGGGCCGCGGTGGCTAAGTGGTTAAGGTGTCCCGACACTTTATCACTAGCCCTCCACCTCTGGGTTGCGAGTTCGCAACCTACGTGGGGCAGTTGCCAGGTACTGATCGTAGACTAGTGGTTTTTCTCCGGGTACTCCAGCTTTCCTCCACCTCCAAAACCTGGCACGTCCTTAAATGACCCTGGCTGTTAAAGGGACGTTAAACAAAAACAAACCAATCTTTTATCAGCTATCAGAGCAGTGGATGCTTATAGCTAAAGGTTTCTATTGTTTTGAGTTTGATGTTACAAATCAGTATCTTGATAATAAGTGGTTTAGAAAGACATTACAAATGAGTATTGTTATAAGTGGTTTAGAAAGACATTACAAATGAGCATTTTGCATTTATGTTCCTACATTTTGTGTTGCAGGAGAAAAACCCTATAAGTGCTCATTTGAAGGTTGTGATCGGGCTTTTGCACAAATGGCAAATCTTCATCATCACATGCGTAATCATGATGACCATCTAAAGAAGGCAGCGACCAAACAGTACCATTGTATGATATGTCATAGAGCTTATACTAACGAGAGCAGTCTAAAATCTCACACCCTTAAGGTAAGCTTCCAGCTCTATATGGAATAGAGCTTGTTCATTTACTGCTGAAAGAGCATGCAAAATTTAAAAACATGATATTGATCAATTGAATGTGGACTGATAAATTATATTTTAATGTCTTTTCTGTTCAGCAAGTTTAATTTGGTGTTAAAAACTACCCAGTACTTCTCAAGTTTGGTGAATTTAGACAACCTTGATAGACTTTCTTTAAATTGTTAAAATTTTAATATGGTGCCTCTTGAATACCAAAAGCGACTATTAAGAGGTCTAGATGTTAGTCCAGTAGCATGCTCAAATGAAAGGGCTAAATTTGTCAAATGATTGACCCTAGATGCACTTTCAAGGTCACAGAGGTAAAATTTGACAGTACCGTATTAACATTGTATGGGTATATAATATATTACTAAATAACTTTGCTATCAAAATGTCTTACTGATAAACTGTTTCCCCTAATCAGGAGTATCTTCCAAAATTTAGAAGATATATCTATAATTAGAATGCTTGTCTTTTTCAAACAGACACAGTTTACTGAAAGTTTAATTTTGGAAAATATTGTTAAGTATCTCTGCTGATTTTCATTAACAGAATTAGTGGTTTGTTCAAAAGTACCTAATTAATGTACATTATATTTGTCCCTTTTTGTGTCGCCTACGGCGGATGTGGAAAAGACAGCACAGGCGTTAATTTTCCAACTGTGGCAGTGTCAGCATTGTTAAGTTTTTGTGTTTAGCTCTGTTTCTGACAAAGCTAGACCAACAAAACCTCAATCATAGATGTAGCATGGGTAGAATATTCTACTGCACTGAAAATATTTCTTGGATTTCTGCATTTTTGGTTAAAAATCTCAAATTTCTGGAAAACTTTTATTCAACATTAAGGTTTAATTTGCTTTAAGCTCTTGCATAGTAGGCTGTTTCTGACAAACTATAAAAGCTAGAGCAACCAAACATGGGTTATAGGTGTATTGTGGGGTGTGTAGCTTAATGCATTACACTTTTTACTAGTATTTCTACGATTTTTGTATTTTCGGGGTAAAAACCTAAAATTTCTGGACTTTGAAGAAAATCAATGAATTTCCTAAGTCTCTTCAAATATATCCTTGAGTACCCATGTACAATGTAAAGATATTGACAATACAGCACATGTGAAACATGTAATTACTTGTAATTCTTGTTTAAAAATGTCTGTGTTTCTTGTTAAAAATGACCCTATCTTTAATTTATTCCTATGGTTTTCTTTTTCTCGATAGTCATGGCATACACAATATTTATGGTCAGGCTTATGACCTACCTGTTCTCATGAGGTTTGCAGACAGGTTGTGAATTTTATAAAATAGCCTGTTGAATGTATTGTAGTGTAATATTAGACTATATATTTCATGAAAAAATAGCTGTTTCAAAGTCAAGGAATATCTGGCCGTTTTTGCTGGCAACCAGGTTTAACTCAGAATACTGTCCTTGTTATTTTTTACCCTCTGTGTTTTCGTTCATCAGATAAACTTTTATTTTAATAATTTCAGATGCATGTACACATCAAACCATTAGAGCAAAGAATCACGGGACTGCCTACGAAACCAAGAAAACCGCGACAGCCCAAGATGAAGGACAGTACGTCACCTGTGATGGCTATTGATCTCACCTGTGATGATGGCAGCGATAGCAAAGTAGACATTTTTAGTCGAGTTCAGAATGACAGTAAAGTAGATATTTTCAGTCGTGTCCAAGCTCTACAGAGAAATGACGACTATTCTCGTATCAATTCTTTCCAAAGGGCCGATTTTCAGAGATCTGACAGCTTACACAGAGATGATTTCCGTAGAGCTGATAACCTACAGAGAGCGGACAGTTTTCCGCGTAACGAAGCTTTACAAAGGGCAGATAATTTTCAAAGGGCAGATAGCTTATCACGAGATTTACAGCGTGGAGACAGTCTCCAGCGTGAATCGCTCCATCGATCAGACAGCTTACAAAGACTTGCTGGATTAGACTCATCCTTGCAGCTTCGGACCGATAGTCGCCAACAGCAGCACACTTTAGGAATGTCTGTGAATTCCCCGATATCGCGGGTAATACCAAATGTACCAAGATGTATGACTTTATCAGACCGGCTCACAGATACACCAACAAATAAGAATCTGACAGCATCAGAACTCCTTCATCCGGAGACTTCGTCAACACGTTCAGACTTACAACAAAGTCTCCCTGCTCATTCTAATGTTGATCCAGTCTCATATTATCGGCCATCACCCTATAACCTCCCCCCTCACATCTCTCATGCTCACCTGCCCATGCGTATTCCGACATCACTTCCGCCCTTTACCCAGATGGGAAGTGGCCTGGAATCTGTCGTGGCATCAAGCAACGCTTCTGTGTTCTCCAACATACAGGAAATGATGTCATCACAACACTCTCTTTCAACAGCCAATCATATGACAGTAAATTCACCGACAGCTTCATCACCACAGCGACTCACCAATTGATGTAGTTGATCTATTTTTGTTCTTTTGTTTCTTATAATACTTTATAAAACAACCATGTATCAAATTAAATTTCTAACAGCTTTTCCCTTAGATTTAAAATGGAAAATCAGAAATGTCATGAAAAATAAATATTTCTTATGATTTCTCTATATTTATGTTAAAATTTCATTTATTTTCAGACCAGAAATATTTCATTCCTATCAATACATTAGTTATTGCAATCTAGTTATTACAATCAAAATAACCTTTTGTAATAATAATTTCAGGTAATTAATGGAAAAATTCATCGAATCATTTCTGATTGTCTGGTAATTTACAAGGGATTTTATGCTTCTTGAATTTTAGATACATTATCACTAATTACCCAACAAGATGTCTTTGAAATGCATAGGACCTACGATATTTCTTCACAATAACATCGTCCATTTTGATCGTTATTCCTTATATGTTTAATTCAAACCACAAGAAAATTAATTTTACCTGGAATATGTGACAAATGTGAATTTCGTTTGTTACAAATCAGCAGATAATTATTATAAAAAGTGGAATGAAACTCCGCCCACATTCATGTGAGCCCGAACTGAGCAATAGCTACACATGCTCACCTGGTACAGCATGACCCAAGATGTCAACATAAATCACAAGGTTAATTGTGGTCGTGTCAGTGATAGAGGACTTAACTACATTTCGTTGGTGACAAAACTTATTTTCTGCAATATGCCTGTCTGATTTTCCATCAGATGTATTTGACATGCAGAAAATAACAGCTGTATCACAGATATGTCTCGAGGTCAGTGTTTGGCTGCTGGGCTATGGTAGTTTCCATTATCAATTGTCTTTGATTTTCAGTTAGCTGAAAACTATTGTCAATGATGAAAATGAAAATAAATTACTGTAAGGGTTTTTTTTTATTCCCAGAAAACATAATTTTAAAACATGAATATCGTAGACCCTATGACTTTTAAGTGTATATTCAGTTATTTTAAATCATTTTATGCAGAACTAAAATATAGAGTAAGGGAAACAACTCTAACATTTTTCTTGGTGCACTGTAGGTCTGCTGGAGACTTATTACTCCCGAACGCATTGGTATACCCTATCATTGTAATGTTATGTGATATGAAGTTTTTATATGAAATTATATACTTGTTTAAGGATTTCTAAGGGGTTTCTCTATATAAAAATTCGAACTTTCTTATGGGTTTCTCTATATAGAAATTCGAACTTTCTTATGGGTTTCTCTATATAGAAATTCGAACTTTCTTATGGGTTTCTCTATATAGAAATTCTAACTTTCTATAAAGAAATTCTCAATATTTATTATGTGAAAATGTGCTTATAATTTTGTTTTTGTTTTTCACAGATTTCTTTAAGAATATCTGCATATTTTATAAAAGTTGTGCTTATTATATTTGTTCAAATATTTTTCCCTCCATCCTTTCTTTTTCAAAAATGATGTAAATCATGGAGTAAGAATATATGCCTGTGAGTATTATATTTCCATGAAAACTTTTCTGTCTCTTGCTATAAATACATTTTGTAGGTCATGTGTTTTAGTTGTTAAAGGTCATGTGCAATATGTAAATACTGACAATTAAATGTCATATCGTAAATATAGGTCAAAGGTCATTTGATAACTTTTATTCTAGGATTTCAGATTTTGTATAAAAGCATACTTTGTATTTTAGTTTGATTAGTCATAACTTCATAACGAAATTATGCCATATAATTCTTTGTTATTTTAATTTTAAAGTGTATATTACATTAGATAAAAATCTTAGATTTACTACAATACAGATATATAGATATAAATCTCAGATTTACTACAATACAGATATAAAGGGGAGATAATTTGAAAAGAAAAAGATGAATAATGGGTGTTGGAGATATCATTAATGGTTTACTTGCCTGGTAACTAATACATGTATCATTAATGGTTTACTTGCCTGGTAACTAATATCATTACAATCAGAGAAGATCACACAATTCTTATCAAGGATTTTTGTTTCTAAAATGGATTTGATATTCATTTACATGTACCATGAACGTTTATTTTTCATTCAAAATGTGCATCTTTTTTTTCAAATCACTTCTGCTTAAATAATATGTAGATGACTATATGATCATATAATATGCATTTTTGCTTTATTTTCCAAGTTAATTATTCGTAGTGGTGTTTCATCGCGTTTTAAGGATGTCTCCTTTCCAACCTGTGATATAAAGTGACAGGTAACTATCGCTTGAATTTGTTCCATTTTCTGTGTTGCTTTTGTTTTGTGTTACCTTCTGTCATTCAGCATTACTATTCATTCCGTGGCGCACTGGAGTTCTGTGGCTGTGTTTATTTTAACCATCTTTTAGAATTAATGGCACTAATTTTAGTGGTATGTGTTGCATAATATTTTCATCTGTTGAAATTTTTAATTCTAGGTAAAGACTTCCTTTCTGAGTATTGTTATCATCAAAACATGTCACTTTTTATAGCGTTTTAAAGCAATATTACTCAAATGGATAGAGAAGCCTCTTTCTTCTCCTTTGGAGGACTATACAAGTTTTTCTCTATTATTATCAGTCAGATTGTGTTAAGGGCATATCTCATATACATGTTCATCTACAACAGCCAAATGTTTTAGAGATATTACTCCCTGGTCGATAGTAAAATGACTTCCTGTACCCATCAGAGTTATGGCCCATCAGAGTTATGGCCCTTTGTTACGTTTATGCCACAACATCTGGACTATTTCTCATCACTGTATTTATTAAAACTGCCAATTATCTTTCATTGCTCAGTACTCTTAGAAGTGTTTTATGTAATGTATCCTTTAAATTGGCATCCTACAATATATAGAGTTATGGCCCTTTGTTAAGTATCCTTTAAATTGGCATCCTACAATATATAGAGTTATGGCCCTTTGTTCAGTATCCTTTAAATTGGCATCCTACAATATATAGAGTTATGGCCCTTTGTTAAATATCCTTCAAATTGGCATCCTACAATATACAGAGTTATGGCCCTTTATTTAATATCCTTTAAATTGGCATCCTATAATATATAGAGTTATGGCCCTTTATTTAGTATCCTTTAAATTGACATCCTACAATATACAGTGTTACTGCCCTTTGTTAAGTATCCTTTAATTGGCATCCTATACTATATAGAGTTATGGCCCTTTATTTAGTATCCTTTAAATTGGCATCCTACAATATACAGAGTTACTGCCCTTTGTACATGTACTTTGAAGCCCTAGCTCTGACTGACTTACACAATGCTGAGTCCATCTTAGAGGGCTAACAACAATGTACAAGTTTGTAGCAAACATCCATGGATATTAATAAAACAAAAAAATGAAATAACAATGTATCCTGAATGGGTCGACTTCAGTGAATATTAATGAAATGATGTAAATGGTGATGTGATAATAATGTGTCACTTATCAGTTGATATTAATGAATAATTATGAGACAATATTAATGATAGAACTGGACATGAATATAAACAAGTAAATGTTAATGAAGTTAACATTATGTTAATGAGGTAATATAAATGATGAAGATTGGCATGAATTTTAATGAGGTAATAATAATTATGAGTTTACATGAATATTAATGAGTTGATATATTAATGTTATAAGTTTACATTAATGAAGAAATTTCTATGAAGTATGCAGTCTAAATAAAAGGCGATATTTGTGAGATTAATAACAGATGGACAATAATGATGTAAGGTAGTTTACATTCAGAGAAATAATTTAATCTCACTTTTTCGCATTTTCATTGGCTTAAAAAATTGTTATCATCCCATAATGTATAAGATGACATCATATCATTTGCAATGTTGCTTTTGATTTGCTAATACAGCTGCATAATACTTTCTAAGGGGAAAGGGTCCATCAATAAACGAGGCTGTCCATCGGGATTATGTATAGTAAGTTATAAGGATTAATGTGGATGTATATTCTTTATGTTACGGAGCTAACACCAAAACTTTATCACAGTGTATTCTCTGCTGGATTATAGCTCCATAACATAAAATATATATACATGTTAATTCATAATTTTAATTGTGTTCATTTAATAACATAATTTATATTTATTCAGTGAAGCAATATTTACCAACAGAAGATCTTAATACTTTTTATTGATAGTGCTGTTAGATTAATCTAGTTTGTTAGTTGTTTCCTGGATTTTCCTAGGTTGTTTTAAAATGTTCATGTTTTTAGGAAAAATATATTAAAATTAATCTGTTGAAATTCCATAATGCTTCTTTGTCCAAACTACAGAATGATCTCATTGACAATATTAAATAAATGCATTTGGTTTAAATTTCAACATAATATCATACTATATATGTACATGTATATGTAGTCAGTTCTATATTTAGTTATGTACATGTATTGTCTTTTTACCAACTCTTTTTCCCCACACAGTAATGATTTGTGTGGAAAAATTTCATATATCAAAAAAAATTATTTGTTTCTTTTATAAGGTATATCTTACTAAAATTCTTACATTAGTTTAGATTTTATTTAAGTTACAGAAATCGTAAAAATATAGAATATGCATGTGTAATAAAAAAAACAAAAAAAAAAACACCCAGAGCAGCTTACATAAAATTTTCTAGTGTTTAGAATTGTTTTAGAGGCAAAAACTAATATTTCCAAAGGAATTGGTTCCAAACGACAGTAGAAAAAATTGTATCTAAATAAATTGTCCTGTATTCATCAATGTTTTTTGATACAGAAATGATAAGATTGCCCAGACAATATTTATAAGAAAACCCAGAGCAGCTGTCCTGATCACATATAGTTTTGTACTAAGTGTAGAATAACATGTACATTTGTATCCTAATTGAATCAAAACTTTCTATTTATATATCTGACCTGGAAAAAAACTTGCTGTCCATAATTTGAATTGTAGCTAGTTATAAGTGACAAAATATAAATTCATATCATAACTGTTTCACATTAATGATGAAATATTGAGATTTAACAGATACTATTTATTGGTATTTTTCATTCTTTTAATTTTATTTAAATTTGGATTTCTACTTGTAGATAAACATTGGCAGCTTTAATTTTGAACCACAAATGGATTCAGATTTCAATGTTCCTGAAGATCAGTTTTCATATTTGTAATTTGCATTTTTATTTCAAAGTGTTCTTGACAAGATCCAATGTTATTTCAAAACTAAGTGATTTTCACTGATCACTATAGTAACATTGGCCTCAGATCATCGATTGGTTATAGGTATTTATTTATCAGTGGTAGATGCCTAACCAGACCAGTAAAAACTTAAGTTTTTGATGATTCAATATTAATATACATGTATACGTACATGTCCACTTTCCCCAAAACCCTCTTCACATTTCACTGACATCCTTATCTTATTGAGTCAGTTTGAAACTGACCATTCACATTTGCCACCAACAGCTGTCTGATTCTCGCGGTGGTTATATCATACGATCCAACAGCTGTCTGATTCTCACAGTGGTTATACCATACGATCCAACAGCTGTCTGATTCTCGCGGTGGTTATATCATACGATCCAACAGCTGTCTGATTCTCGCGGTGGTTATATCATACGATCCAACAGCTGTCAGATTCTCGCTGTGGTTATATCATACGATCCAACAGCTGTCAGATTCTCACAGTGGTTATACCATACGATCCAACAGCTGTCTGATTCACGCGATGGTTATATCATACGATCCAACAGCTGTCTGATTCTCGCGGTGGTTATACCATACGATCCAACAGCTGTCTGATTCTCGCGGTGGTTATACCATACGATCCAACAGCTGTCAGATTCTCGCGGTGGTTATATCATACGATCCAACCGCTGTCAGATTCTCGCGGTGGTTATACCATACGATCCAACAGCTGTCAGATTCTCGCGGTGGTTATATCATACGATCCTACATTGTTGCTGCCGTTGCTGATACCTTGTGTCATAATGTTACTCATCAAACATGCTTTTTCAAAACTGCCAAACATTGCTCAAAGCATTATTTCTACACATTGACCAGCTGCTGTTTGAACCCTCTTTCTATACTAAATGTATACACTAACAAGCTGTAGTATATCATCACATATCATCACACATTATTTCTATAGTAAACATGCTGCATTAGGTATTCTTAATGATTGGTGTAAATATATATATATTTCAAAATTTTCCTTACCAATTTTTCTCCAATAGTAATCTCTTAATAAAGTTGATGCTTCAAATACAATTCTTTGCTTCAAATATGCATTTTCTATACATAATTATGTTGTTCAGAAATGCTTTAAGTGTGCATCAACATGCTGCTAACAAATTTGTATTAACACCTTATCACTCATTCAGTTGAACATTTATATTGAGATCCGATACATTGTGTGTTCAATCAAGTCGATTAACAACTAGGTTTTAGTAAAACATGAAAGCCTGACATGGATTCATTCCTAACCCCCTAATTATGAGATTTACTTACTCAGAATTAAATTGTAGAGATGACTAGGCTCAGAGATATATTATATACAGTAAGTATGCTTTTCTATTTATTTGTGTCTGTGACTAAAATTTAAAGACATTTATTTTAAAGGGGTGGATGAATTTCTGACCATATAATTTCCTTTTAAACTGTAAGCTTATGTCCAACTCTGGGGTGTACAAATTAAGTGGAACCCTGACATTTTACTGGTATAATATTAGACCGCTTGATTTTTATACAAAATTGTATCTGGAATAAGCTTGGAATTCTGTATATAAATTTGATTTAAGAGATAAAAAGATTCAGGAACATTTTATTTCAATCTGCACCTTAATACTGTCCTAATTTTGAATTACAATTCTAATTGAGTGAAGTCATTTTGAACAATTATGATGTTTTATTTAGGATTGTGTGATCGGGAATTAATGGGTCATTAATTCAAAATAATATCTTAATATTTCTTTATGATAATGTTCAACTAGCTTCATAAAGGTATTTCTTATTTGTATACCTTTGCCGTGGTTAAATAGATACATTTAAAGAGTAAATATACATGTATGTATGTCCTCTTTTCGGCCACTGTTAAGTGATGGATCGAAACAATAATTAAATATCTCTATAATTGCCACACAATTAAAAACCATATTGACAGTATACTAGGTGAATGGAAAATCTATTTTGTTGTATCTTTGCTTTATTTATGTTGGAGACATTTTTAAAAGCATTTTAATTTGTTAAATAGAATTCTATTTTCGTTATAAATTTTGTATTAAACAAACAGTAAGGTGTTTGTAAACAAAATAAAAATTACAAGAAATATGTTTATGTAATTATGTCCTTGTAAAACATTTTAGGTAACGTGAGCTTGAAATTGAAGGGCAAATAATATAAGTACTTTGTTAAGAATTGTGTTTATTGTTTTATTAAGAAATGTTTGTGTATTTTATATCAGCGTTTCAGACATAATTGACTGCCTATTGATAATTATATTACTGAGATGTAGAGTTATCTATCTTGCTCTGTAGCTGTGGGGCTAATTATACATAGTGTACAGGATAGTTACAGTCCTCTGTTCTAAACCCAGAAGGTCAGAGTTGAATTAAAAGCTTTTTAGGGAGATTCATTTGAATATTTCTTAAGAGTTAGGTTTAAAACTTGCTCAAGAGATTAGTTTAAAGGTTTACCATGAGCTTCATTTCAAACTTTTTCCGAGATTTTGTGGATGATTTATTCTATAAAGGTGTTTTTCTAAGAGATTGATATGAGCTTATCATATCACAATCCTGTCCATATTTCTGGACAATATTTTATAAACATTAAATTTCATCTGTATGTATCACATTCTATGTGCCATATGTAAACTGATATAAAATATCATATGTTCTTTTATGTTATGTTGTCTTTCAGACCTATGAATATTAAAAATGTATAAGATTGTTTTCTGATGAAAGCTATTAATATTTCAAAACTTTATGGTGCATTTGTGTAGATTTTAACATTGAATATGATATTGTAAATATACTTGGACCAGAGATCATAAGGTGATGAAAGAGAGGTTTTTTCTTTATCAAGATTTTTTGTCTTTTTGTAAACATTGGTATAACTTTGATAAGTGTTTTGTTAAATGTGTAACTGTCTGTATTCAAAATACAATCACTGAGAGTTTTGTGGATTACGTACCAGGGACAACGTCACCAAGTGACTGCCGTAGCCTGGGGGCTGTGTTTGTTGTTTATCATATAGATTTGCTTCATGTTATTATATGTGACTGAAGTCAGAAATGCCAAAGGCACTACATTACTGTTTAAATGAGGAAAATTACATGTCATCTATATATAAAATTTGACATTATGTTGTAAATTATTTTGTAAATACTGTTTTCCAAATAGTCCATGTTCCCTCTAAAATTTCATGGTTGTAAGGGATAAGTCTCACTTGCTTCATGCACAGTTTATTGTGTGCCCGAGATGAAGACTTTTTTTTCATTTAAATGATTTGTCAAAAGTTTTATCCATCATATTATTAATAATTTGCATAATATTAATATCACAGAATTATAAAATTTGTATATTTTTACATTTTCTTACACAGCTTCTGTCTCAAAATGCTTTTAATTATCATTCAATAGCAATTGATCGCTCTTCGATATAAAGCATATCAAGTGTTGCATTTTTATTTTCATCTAGCTGTTAAACTTTCTCAAAACAAGGTTACTCCTTTTTTCCTTATGTGACAGCAATTCTGTCAATGTTTATTATAAGCATGATGAAGTAGTTTTACACTACATGATAAATATAAAGTATTACTTTAAGATTTATACAAATAAAAAAAATCAATTAAATCTGAAAACCAAGTAATGCAGAAAAAAGAAAATAAAATAAATAAGTCCTACACTGCCTTTTGAAATACAAGCTTTTTTTGTTCTTACTATATCTATAGGTCTTGGAAAAAAATCAGAAAAAAGTAGTGTTTTTAAGGTTTTTTCAACTTAGAAGATAAAAAAATGTTCAATATTGAATGATGATGAATTGTATTACTATAAATAGCATTATTACGTACTTTCTAATCAGTTTTGGTATTGACTTGTATTTTCTAAATGTAGACCAGGATTTTTTCCATGTTTGGTAACAACATTGGATAAATTGTCATCCAAAATTTTAAAGAGTGAAATTTCCTATGCGATAGTTGATAATTTATATACAGTATAGCAAATTAATAGTGATTGCTGTCTTTTTAATTTTTGCATATTGCTCAATTTCTTTTGATTTAAAAAAAATTGCAATTGGAACCCACAAAAAGAGTAAAAAGTACCCTGTTGTTATTGCCAGTAATGGGTATATATCCTCTGTACAAATATCTAACATTGGAGCGATATGATCATGTGAATTTCCTCGTAAAACATGGAAACTGCTTTGGTTTGTATGTGATGCATTTCCGTTTCCCTTCAATTTTTCTGCTTCTCCTGTTTCCATGGTTTTAATAAGGTCATCTTCAACAGTTGAAATGATTGATGGAGCGAAATCATTGATGGAGCGAAATCATTGATGGAGTATGTGTTGGAGATGCTGCCAGCATGCACTGCTCATATGCTGCCAAGATGGTGGAAATCTGTAAGGGGTAAATTGGTTTCCTGTTTCTATGCCAACATGGTGCTCAGATTTGGCTTTAGATGAGTAGGCCAAAGGTCATGGTAGTGGATATGTAAGGGTTGCTTTTTATGGTAATCGTTGATTAAACAATTGTGACACCATAAGTAACCCTTGTGAATGAGAACTGTATACTTATTTTAAGATTATTTTTGTTGGTTTGGGCGATATATAAACATTTGATGGGATATTGTTGTTTTTGGAATGCTACATCACAACCTTACTTATCACAAACGTTGCTTATCACATTGTATCTTAAGTACATATGCTACCTTGATGTAATAATGCTTTAGCTTTTCCAAAAAAATCTGTACTTGGCGGAGAGGGGAAATGAAAATATATATATTACATATATAAATATAAAAAAAAAGGTAGCATATATCCTTAACTCAAATTAAATTTTTTGACCACAATTTCTTGGCAATAACATGTTCAATTTTTTGCTTTTGTTGTTTGGGAAATGATCTATATAATCACATGCTAATTAATATTATTGTGTATGCTGGCGATAGCAAAAAGATCGTTTGTTTTTGTATTGTTTATTTCGTGTAGTAGTTTTGTGAGCCAATGTAAAACATTGCAATGTAATTTCCTGTACTACTTTCTATGTGTATGTTTGTGTGACTAGGTGAAGGCGTTCAATGGAAGCTGTTGTTGATGACAATATCTACATTTAAGTGTCTCCTAACACCTTATATGTTTAGTGTTTCTCATACATTTTTCTGAGGAAAAAAGAAATAATACATATCGTATGTAAAAACAGAATTCTTAGAAACTTTTAATTCGAAATTAGATAGTCGAATCCCGTAATGATTTGTTACATATTATTCAGTTATATTTTATGGTAAGTAAAGATACTTAATTGTTCAGTTTCCAATGGGGATTTTGGATGTTTGGTCAAATCAAAAATGATATTAATAAAAGTCATATGGAAGTAGCATTATTTACACCAAAAAGAAAATTATTTAATCAGCTTTGTTTCATTTTGTAACTCGACTTATTTGAACAACATTTGGTGTAATTTCAACTCCAGATTCTATAAAAATCAAAAATGGTATAAATAATTCTAGCCAACCTTGAATTCAAAATGAACAATTTTTCTCGTATAGTTTATTTGAGTAAATAGAATATGAGTCCGTTTTTAATTACTTTTAGTTAATGAATATAAAAAGGTCGGGTACTCAATAAGAGGATTAAGTACACTGTATGACGTGCAATAACTACATATAAGGGTTACGTACACTTCCTGAGGGTCTTACATAATGTCAACAGGCAAAGTGCAGTCTCTGAAAAGTAGGTCTTATTTGTCCACAAATAAGTTTCCTTCATTTTTTCAGAATCATCAATTTCAAAATAAGCCAATTTTTGATACTTAATTTTTAAACCAACTAGCAGGGGTGGAGCTGCAGTAGTTTAGTCACCTGAGAGCTACACTGACTGAGGGTTATGTAAATCTCTAGAGGTCGTGTAAATCTCTAGAGGTCGTGTAAATTTCTAGGGGTCATGTAAATTTCTAGGGGTCATGTAAATCTAGGGGTCATGTAAATCTCTAGGGGTCATGTAAATCTTTAAGGGTCATGTAACTCTAGGGGTCATGTAACTCTAGGGGTCATGTAAATCTAGGGGTCATGTAAATCTCTAGGGGTCATGTAAATCTCTAGGGGTCATGTAACTCTAGGGGTCATGTAACTCTAGGGGTCGTGTAAATCTCTAGGGGTCGTGTAATTCTCTAGAGGTCATATGTATCTCTAGGGGTCATGTCAATCTCTAGGGGTCATGTGTATCTCTAGGGGTCATGTACATCTTTAGAGGTCATGTCAATCTCTAGGGGTCATTTAACCATCAACATTCTTGGAGGCTCACTTTGTTTCTCTGAAGTCTAATTTTCGTTTAGAAAATCCTCACACTACCTATTATGTGAAGGTATATCCATAATAGAGGACCTCGTAATTAATCCTCAGAGGACCAATACATCTTTGAATTACTTTGTATTTAAACTTAACACACTGTCTGAGGGTTAGATAAATTCTCTGGGGGTTTGGTAAAATCTCTGGGTATTGTAAATTCTCTGAAGGTTAGGTTAATTCTTTACGGATTTGGTGGTAAATTCTCATGAGGGTTTGGCAAATTCTCTGAGGGTAAGGTAAATTCTCTGAAGTTTAGGTAAATTCTCTTGAGGGTAAGGTAAATTCTGAGGGTTTAGTAAATTCACTGAATGTTAGGTAAATTTTCTAAGATTTGGTTAATTTTCTGAAGGTAAAGTAAATTCTCTGAGGGTTGGGTAAATTCTCTTGGTTTGATAAATTCTCTTGGTTTGGTGAATTCTCTTGGTTTGGTAAATTCTCTTGAAGATAAGGTAAATTATCTGGGTTTGGTAAATTCTCTGAAGGTTAGGTAAGTTCTCCTGAGGGTCAGGTAAGTTCTCCTAAGGGTTTGGTAAATTCTCTTGGGGATCTGGTAAATAGGTCAGTAAATTTTTCTGAAGGTTAGGTAAATTCTCTGTTGGTTTGGATATTTCTCTCAAGGTTAGGTAAGTTCTCTTGAGGGTTTGGTTAATCCTTTGTGGTAAATTGTCTTGAAGATAAGGTAAATTGTCATTGGGTTTGGTAAAATTTCTTGAGGGTCTGGTAAATCCTCTGAGGGTCAGTTAAATTTTCTGAAGGTTATGTTAATTCTCTGTGGGTTTGGTAAATTCTCTTGTGGATTCTTTGAGAGTAAGGTAAATTCCCTGAGGCTTTGGTAAGTTCTCTGAGGGTTAGGTAAATTCTCTGTAGGTTTGATAAATTCTCTGAAAGGTTATAGGTAAGTTCTCCTGAGGGTTTGGTAAATTGTCTTGAAGATAAGGTAAATTGTCTTTGTGTTTGGTTAACTTTTCTTGAGGATCTGATAAATCCTCTGAGGGTCAGTAACATTTTCTGAAGGTTAGGCAAATCCTTTGTGGGTTTGGTCAATTCTCTGTGGGTTTGGTAAGTTTAGTAAATTCTCTTGACAATTCTCTGAGGGTAATGTTAATTCTCTGTGGGTTTGGTAAATTCTCTTGGAGGTTAGGTCACTTCTCTGAGAGTTCAATAAATCCTTTGCAGGTTAAGTAATTTCTCTGATGGTTATGCAAATTATCTGTGAGTTAGGTAAATTCTTTGAGGGGTAAGTAATTTCTTTAAGGGTTATGTACATTCTCTGTGGGTTAGGTAAATTCTTTGAGGGTTCGGTTGTTTCTCTGAGGGTCATTTGCTCCATCTAAAGACTTTGAGTACCTTCGGAGTATCTAGCTTGTATCTGTATTTTGGGAGTCCGACCAGGTTTATGAGGTTTATGAACTTTAGAGCAGCTTTTACGTAACCGAGGTTATCTGCGCATGCGCCTTCACCCTTGATGATTCCACTTAGTCAAAACAGGGACTGCAAGATTATCAGCTAAATGGAATGTTTTGTTGGAAGAGTTAGTAACAGGGAAATTGATGGTTAACTACTTTGTGTATACAGTAATACAATACATCTTGAAAAGAGTATCTGTTATTGTTATGCATATTGTGATGTTTTGTGAAACAACGAGGAAATTGTACGAATGAGAAATGGTAACTTTGTTCATAGGGTAGCTATTTTGATAGTGTAGCATATATGGTTGATTGATCTTAAAGACTGTAAAGGGCCCTTGTTGCACGTTCTTTTATATAAACTGTTGTATCCATTCTACCAGCACTAATACTGGACTGGATATCGATGCCTTAAGTCCACACATACAGCGTGGGAGGAGGGACTTAATCTGTTGCTTCACAAGACGTTCAGATGACCAGGTTGTTGTAGGGATTCCTGTTTTTAAAAATGTCTCGTGGGATGGGAATCAAATAATATTTTCCACATAAAACCTTTCTTATATTATTGAAAAACGTGATAAATTTAAATGGACGAAACAAGTTCTGTGATGATTTTGACGTCATTATAGCAAACAAATGATAATTATTATTATTGTATTGAAATATTACCTAGATCACTTGATTAAATGGGCAAATATTTGTATCATTTTCTTATAATGAAGAGATCGAATTACTCCTTCCCACTAAGGTGTAGTGGTTCTGGTGATTTCACAAATAGTTGGATGTCGTTACACATCAAAAGATAGTTTAACAACAAACTTCAATTTAATGTTTACTATGAGAGGTTTAGTAGCAAAAAAAGACAATTTACTCTAATTTAAAAGCTGTCTCTTTGCATAATTTCCCATGTCATCACTATCTTAAATTAAGTTAACCTTCCACAGAATTAGTCAGTTGGTTTACTACATTTTCAGATGTTGTCATGTTAAAATATAATACAGAAATATGAAAAAAACTTCTTCATATGTTAATTTGACAAATGTTCGAGGGGAAAGCTTACTTCTTACACTGTTTAAGCTTTTTTGTTTCCACATTTTTTATATATAGTAAGAAATGTGAAGATGGCCAGCTACATTGTAAATGTACTGACATATTTGTTAAATTGCACAACTTTTTGTCTGTTTAACGCTTTGAATCTTAAGTAGCTAGTTACCTTAGTTATGTACACAATAAGGATGTTTGTTTTCAATACAACATTTTCCTGTGAAATTTGACAAAACAGTATTGACATGCTTGTGCTGACGATCGAATGTTGATCAAACCCAAACCTGGTTTGTTTATACGATTGATTTAATTTGGATATGGATTACCAAATTGATAAACTGTGTTATTGAACTAGTAAGAACGACTGTCCGTTCTATTGGGATTATTTGCGAATTCTGTGGTACGTAGAAAGAAAATTCTTTTTCAAAATTAGAAACCAAATCGTCAATGGTCACTTTGGGATAGTAGTGATAGTTCAGACGATAGTGTTTCTCAAGAACAGCTAATTTTACGACACCAGAAGGTGGGCTACTAACCAGTGTTTTAGATCGCAGATGTGCATGTCAATATTTTATTCTAAGTAATCATGAAAATGTTCCAAAATTTACTAGAATGTAATCTGGTGTTTATGGACTGGTTTACTGGACTATTGTGTGTTACATAGATTTCTAGTTGTATACGTCAACTTTAACTTCGTTAGGAGTATAACTTTTGCCGAAGCTACAGAATATGTCTCCTCCGTGAAAATGGGCCCAGTCATTCAAAATGTCGTGTCGGGGATTGTTTCCGAAAGAAAATTTAAAGAATAAAAGGAATCTGAAACTGCTTATTCAATAAGCAATTTCTGCTAACGAATTTATAATGTCATGAAAAGACACATGTCTGAAATGGTTTCTGGAACAAACTGCTTTACTGTAAGTGGTAAGATATCAGAAAACATTATGATTGAACGAAGAGATTAGTGCGTGAATTGTTTATGAATGGAGTCGTTTTTTTACGAGACTGACAATGAAAGCGTGAGTTTGGTTGTGTAACACACCGACTTTTGAATAAGTGGCCCCATCCACATTGTATATTGTGTATATTAATTATTGGTACCCGCCTGATAAGGTTGTAACCTTGTGTTCGTCCTTCCCCCTCTACGGGGCTAATTTTGTTGTAAGTAAATCGTACATCAAATGTATGGAGATTTGTATCACTTTTACTGCCGACGGAGCATAATTAGAAAAGAAAACTCTCAAAGAGAAACAGTTGTTTTAGTTGTGTTTAATCATACTCAATTTTCACAAGCATTACAAACACACCCACCCCTGATGAAAAGCCTACCTACATAATGTATACATGTTTCAGTTCAATAAAACTCCTTACATATGTTATAACCTCGTCCCCAACAGTAAGTGATTATACCAACTATTTGAATAAAAACAACTTTTCTGTTGGATCCTAGGGCTAATTATAGGGAATATACCCAGCAATTACACTAGAATACTGCAGATTTATAGTCTCGCCAACCCAAAATAATGACAAGAAAACTGTTTGTCTGTGTTTATCTTCAAGAACATTTTAAAGATGTGTCAATTTGGAAAGTGCTGAAGCAGTCATGCCAATTTAAAAAAAATCCAGGCAATTTCATGTTTTCCATCCTACATAAAAATGGCCCAAAGTACATTCCTGTATTTAAATACAATATTTATGCCCTGACGTGACCTTAACGTGAGTTGAGGATTTACACTTATAAACACTGGTCTTATTACCAGGTCTTACTGCTGGATGTATACAGTGGTCTTATTCAATATGTATCATATCCCATTTGGATCCATAAAAAGTCAAAAGTATGGCTTGGTATTCAGCTTGCACTCCATATATATACAAAGGAGCAAATGAATCTCACTATTTACCTTTACAGGGAATATCAGAAGCCTAGTAGACATATATATGTAACTGTATTACAGGGAATATCAGAAGCCTAGTAGACATATATATGTAACTGTATTACAGGGAATATCAGAAGCCAAGTAGACATATATATGTAACTGTATTACAGGGAATATCAGAAGCCTAGTAGACATATATATGTAACTGTATTACAGGGAATATCAGAAGCCTAGTAGACATATATATGTAACTGTATTACAGGGAATATCAGAATCCTAGTAGACATATATATTTAACTGTATTACATGGAATATCAGAAGCCTAGTAGACATATATATGTAACTGTATTACAGGGAGTATCAGAAGCCTAGTAGACATATATATGTAACTGTATTACAGGTAATATCAGAAGCCTAGTAGACATATATATGTAACTGTATTACAGGGAATATCAGAAGCCTAGTAGACATATATATGTAACTGTATTACAGGGAATATCAGAAGCCTAGTAGACATATATATGTAACTGTATTACAGGAAATATCAGAAGCCTAGTAGACATATATATGTAACTGTATTACAGGGAATATCAGAAGCCTAGTAGACATATATATGTAACTGTATTACCAAAACACTTGTAGCAAAAACTTCAACACAGAAAAATTATATTCCCAAATGATGTCAAAAACATGTTAAAAAGTCTTCATTCCTGTCTGTTGTATGCATCCCACAACAAAACCTCTTATACCACATATCGGCATCCTGTTACAAATTTAATTATATACTGTACTTTAGCATTTCAAATCTTGCAGAAAACCTAATACAGCAGATCAGATGTATGGGTCACAAAATATGTCATATTTGCAATTAATGGGAAAAACCCTGGAAGAGTAAGTTGTATAAATCTGTCGAAAGAACGTTTCTCACAACGTCGAAGTATCGCAATGTGGACATCATTGACCCGGCAGTGATGATTGGTTCCCACGGGTATGAATTAGGCTGCTGAAAATGTTTACTTCGGAACATGAGAAATGTAACAATTTAATCACTCGCTAGTTCATTCCCAGAATAATTAATACACTCTCTTGGCCAGATGAGCGAAGTCGGATGGACTTCCGGCGTGGTGTCCGTCTTGCGTCCACGTTTTTCTTTTTGCAATTTCTTCTCAATATTCTAGGGGTGAATAGCTATCGAATTAGGCCAGTAGCTGCTTTGGTGAATATTCTAGGGGTAAATAGCTATCGAATTAGGCCAGTAGCTGCTTTGGTGAATATTCTAGGGGTAAATAGCTATCGAATTAGGCCAGTAGCTGCTTTGGTGAATATTCTAGGGGTAAATAGCTATCGAATTAGGCCAGTAGCTGCTTTGGTGAATATTCTAGGGGTAAATCGCTATCGAATTAGGCCAGTAGCTGCTTTGGTGAATATTCTAGGGGTAAATAGCTATCGAATTAGGCCAGTAGCTGCTTTGGTGAATATTCTAGGGGTAAATAGCTATCGAATTAGGCCAGTAGCTGCTTTGGTGAAGTAAAAATTTGTGAAGAAATTTTAGATCCATAGTCAGGTTTTCATGTGACCAATATCTCATTCGACGTAAAGTAACATTTCTTAGGATCTGATGTCCCAGTTTTATTTACAATATTACTGATCCACATTGGTCGATACAGACGTACCCTTGTTAAATCCATTGACTTGATGATCAACAAATATCTCGTGAAAATGTTCCCGTTCTACTTCTCCATGTAGCTACATATCCCAAATGTATCCTGACGAAACGGGTACCCTACTAGAACTTCTTCGTAAGGTTTTGTACAGCATACTTAGAGAGGCAATAAAACCATAGGAGATCGTCCCTGGACGTTCGATTTGGCAGATTTGAAAGCCCACAAGAAGGCTAAGGTCAGTCAAGCTTCAGCGCCTTCGAGACAACAAACTGTTTTTGATCAGTATATTATTTATTATGGAATATACATTTGTACAATTTTTCTATCGCCAAAACGTCACGCGCAAAGCATAAATAAGTACACAAGGATCCATGAACCTTATGAGAGCGGTCACACAAGCTTTGAGCTTTTCAACGACCTAGACAGAGTGGTAACAGATACATAGAATCTTAGATATTTCATTTTTGACAATCGTATTATAAGTAGTTTAGTTTCAGTCTAACCATCATGATCTTGACATTGTACATGATGCTGGAAAAACAAGACTTGAATCAATATGGACAGTAATATTGTTTGCGGGGTAAGAACGTTCCAATTAAACATGATGTGTGATATCCGGACGCCCATTCTCAACTTTATAATTAACAAAAATAACTGTTAGTCTATATTCAATAAGGTAGAAAAAAGAGGGATGTAACTTTGAATAGGTATAGATAAACACCTCTATATACAATTAACGTGTTGAGGCTGTCACTCAGATAGAAGTTTATAAGATATTCTATGTTTTCAGTGATATGACAGGTGCCCTTCTAATGACGGCACGCTTCGAATTCCCGTCACCAAGTCGGGTACATGTTTAAAGATGCTACAGCGCTGACAAAAAGTAATCATGACCGATTTAAAACAAGAATAGGCTGTAGTAGCTCACCCTCCACCAACCTGTTTATTTGACTTAAAATACACACATAAACAACACCGACAAAAATAGGTGTTTTAATTGTAAAGGGAAAATAAAGCTCTTCGGGATTCGAACTCTTTACACCTACACCTGTACTCACTGACGTAACAACTTGGTAATCAAAGACTTATTTATCAATGTACAAATCTCGGGCATCAATTTAAACTGTTATACATGTGCAATATATCTATTTCCCCTTTATTAAGATAGGCTCGTGTGCCAATCAAAGGTCAATACGTCAGGTCACTCTGGTGAGGTCTTAGACACTATTTTCACTTTATGCGGGAGTTGCTTCCCGTTGAACTGTATAAGGAACATACATGAATTTCTAGGATATTTATTCTTTAAGGAACTTCCTAGTCTCGCATTCCCCAGACTCTCGTCTTCGCTCGAGACTGCCTCAAACGAGAGGCAGTCTCGAGCGAGGACGAGAGTCTGGGGAATGCGAGACTAGGAACTTCCTTGTTGCAAGTATTTTTGCGCATCAGGCTGTATTGGAATCATCTGAGTGACTAGTCCTTGGTTATTTTGAACACACTTCATTGCATTTGTATGGTTTTCTGGTTAAGACATATGGATCATTTGTCAATATTATTGTTCAGTATTTTACATTAGAACTAAAACCACCATAAAAAGCTCCTAATGCTTTTTGTTTTATCTACAATTTCAAAAGTGACTTGGATAAAATGCTGAACAAAATTTTATGTGATATTACAAGTGCGAATTGTTTTTTCATTCTGTTAATTGTAATGTTTGACCAAAAACATGAACCCGTACTTTCGATGGATGAGATCAAGAGGTAGTATAACTGAATTATTTCAGTCTTACACATTATAATTTGTATAACTTTGATGTAATAAAGGATACTTAAATGTATTTAATGCATTTCTTGTCTTCCGCAAGAATAAGCTCTGCCATTGTTTCCATATTCGTCCGTCACACAGTGACTTCCAGACAATATATTTTCATAATATTTTTATCAATCATATGTTAACATATCGACAATCTCAATTAAGGTCAGACCGAATGTTGTGAGAGAAATAGTTAGCATAAGGGGAGGATTGAAGAAGACATAGCCTTTTGTCCGGTTCCTATTAAATCACTTGATTTAATACATGTATAATATTTTTTCGAATGAAAACAAAATAGAGTAATATATGTATGATAAATAGTATTCAGGTACTTTTACTACTAACTCAACTCTCGTTGGCTGGGAATTAGAGAAGGGTATTCTTGTTGAGGGTAACTTATGTGGGAAATTGCTTTCTTGCTCTCTCCTCCGGGAACAAAGAGCATTAAGGTAAATCTGTTACACCCCTTACAACATTGATATAAATCTGTTACACCCCTTACAACATTGATATAAATCTGTTACACCCCTTACAACATTGATATAAATCTGTTACACCCCTTACAACATTGATATAAATCTGTTACACCCCTTACAACATTGATATAAATCTGTTACACCCCTTACAACATTGATATAAATCTGTTACACCCCTTACAACATTGATATAAATCTGTTACACCCCTTACAACATTGATATAAATCTGTTACACCCCTTACAACATTGATATAAATCTGTTACACCCCTTACAACATTGATACAAATCTGTTACACCCCTTACAACATTGATATAAATCTGTTACACCCCTTACAACATTGATATAAATCTGTTACACCCCTTACAACATTGATATAAATCTGTTACACCCCTTACAACATTGACATAAATCTGTTACACCCCTTACAACATTGATATAAATCTGTTACACCCCTTACAACATTGATATAAATCTGTTACACCCCTTACAACAATGATATAAATCTGTTACACCCCTTACAACATTGATATAAATCTGTTACACCCCTTACAACATTGATATACATCTGTTACACCCCTTACAACATTGATATAAATCTGTTACACCCCTTACAACATTGATATAAACCTGTTACACCCCTTACAACATTGATATAAATCTGTTACACCCCTTACAACATTGATATAAATCTGTTACACCCCTTACAACATTGATATAATCTGTTACACCCCTTACAACATTGATATAAATCTGTTACACCCCTTACAACATTGATATAAATATGTTACACCCCTTACAACATTGTATAAATCTGTACATCCCCTAACAACATTGCATATAAATCTGTACTACCCCCTTACAACATTGATATAAATCTGTTACACCCCTAACAACATTGATATAAATATGTTATACCCCTTACAACATTGATATAAATATGTTACACCCTTACACCATTGATATAAATATGTTACACCCCTTAGAACATTGATATAAATCTGTTACACCCCTTACAACATTGATATAAATATGTTACACCCTTACACCATTGATATAAATCTGTTACACCCCTTACAACATTGATATAAATCTGTTACACCCTTACAACATTGATATAAATCTGTTACACCCCTAACAACATTGATATAAATATGTTATACCCCTTACAACATTGATATAAATATGTTACACCCTTACACCATTGATATAAATAACGTACACCTTCAACATGATATAACTTTTAAAACCCCTTACAACTATATAATCTGTTTACAAAACCCCCACAACTATTAAATCTGTTACACCCTTAAACATTGATATAAATCTGTAAAAACCCCTCAAAATTTATATAAATCTGTTACAAACCCTAAAAATTGATATAATTTTACCCTTACAACATTTATTAAATCTGTTTTCCCCCCCTTAAAAAATTTTATAAATCTTTTACAAAACCCCAACACATTTATATAAAACGGTGCAAAACCCCTACAACATTGATATAAATTGTTACACCCCTTCACAAATTGATTTTAAAACTGTTTTCACCCCTTAAAAATTTATATAAAAATTTTACACCCTAAAACTTGATATAAAATTTTTAACCCCTTTAAACAAAGAAAATCTAATACACCCCTTAAACATTTAATAAATCTGTTTCCCCTTAACAAAAAAACCCTAACAACATTGATATTTTAATCTGTTACCCCCTTACAACATTGATATAAATCTGTTACACCCCTTACAACATTGATATAAATCTGTTACACCCCTTACAACATTGATATAAATCTGTTACACCCCTTACAACATTAATATCAATCTGTTACACCCCTTACAACATTGATATAAATCTGTTACACCCCTAACAACATTGATATAAATCTGTTACACCCCTTACAACATTGATATAAATCTGTTACACCCCTTACAACATTGATATAAATCTGTTACACCCCTTACAACATTGATATCAATCTGTTACACCCCTAACAACATTGATATAAATCTGTTACACCCTTACAACATTGATATAAATCTGTTACACCCCTTACAACATTGATATAAATCTGTTACACCCCTTACAACATTGATATCAATCTGTTACACCCCATACAACATTGATATAAATATGTTACACCCCTTACAACATTGATATAAATCTGTTACACCCCTTACAACATTGATATAAATCTGTTACATCCCTCACAACATTGATATAAATCTGTTACACCCCTTACAACATTGATATCAATCTGTTACACCCCTTACAACATTGATATAAATCTGTTACGCCCCTTACACCCTGATTAAAAAAATGAACCCCCACAACTGATATAAATTGTTACCCCCCCTTTAAAAAGATATAATCTGTTACAAAACCCTACAAAAATTGATATAATCTTTACCCCCCTTTCAACTTGATAAAATTTACCCCTAACAAATTAATAAATGTTTTCACCCCCTTTCAACATTTATTTGTTAATTCACACCCCTTTTTAAAAATTTAATAAATTTTGTTAAAAAAAACCCCCTTACAAATTGAATTAAAATTTGTTACACCCCTTACAACATGATTAAATTGTTTCAAACCCCCTTTCAACATGATATAACTGTTACACCCCCTTTCAACAATGATTAAAAGTTAACCCCTTTTCAACATGATTAAATTGTAAACCCCCCTTCAAATTTATTAAAAGTTAAAACCCCTTACAAAATGATTAAAAAATGTTTCCCCCTTACAAAATTAATTAAATCTGTTAACCCTAACAACATTGATATAAATCTGTTACACCCTTACAACATTGATGTAAATCTGTTACACCCCTAACAACATTGATATAAATCTGTTACACCCCTTACAACATTGATATAAATCTGTTACACCCCTTACAACATTGATATAAATCTGTTACACCCCTTACAACATTGATATAAATCTGTTACACCCCTTACAACATTGATATAAATCTGTTACACCCCTTACAACATTGATGTAAATCTGTTACACCCATTACAACATTGATATAAATCTGTTACACCCTTACAACATTGATATCAATCTGTTACACCCCTTACAACATTGATATAAATCTGTTACATCCCTAACAACATTGATATAAATCTGTTACACCCTTACAACATTGATGTAAATCTGTTACACCCCTTACAACATTGATATAAATCTGTTACACCCCTTACAACATTGATATAAATCTGTTACACCCCTTACAACATAGATATAAATATGTTACACCCCTTACAACATAGATATAAATATGTTACACCCCTTACAACAATTGATATAAATCTGTTACACCCCTTACAACATTGATATAATCTGTTACACCCCTTACCACATTGATATAATCTGTTACCCCCTTACAACATTGATATAAATCTGTTACACCCTTACAACATTGATATAAATCTGTTACACCCCTTACAACATTGATATAAATCTGTTACACCCCTAACAACATTGATATAAATCTGTTACACCCCTAACAACATTGATATAAATCTGTTACACCCCTTACAACATTGATATAAATCTGTTACACCCCTACAACATTGATATAAATCTGTTACACCCCTTACAAACATGATATAAATCTGTTACACCCCTACAACATTGATATAAATCTGTTACACCCCTAACAACATTGATATAATCTGTTACACCCCTTACAACATTGATATAAATCTGTTACACCCCTTACAACATTGATATAAATCTGTTACACCCCTTACAACATTGATATAAATCTGTTACACCCCTTACAACATTGATATAAATCTGTTACACCCCTTACAACATTGATATAAATCTGTTACACCCCTAACAACATTGATATAAATCTGTTACACCCCTTAACAACATTGATATAAATCTGTTACACCCCTTACAACATTGATTATAATCTGTTACAACCCCTTACAACATTTGATATAAATCTGTTACACCCCTTACAACATTGATATAAATCGTTACACCCTTACAACATGATATAAATCTGTTACACCCCCTACAACATGATATAATGTTACACCCCTTACAACATTGATATAATCTGTTACACCCCTTACAACATTGATATAAATCTGTTACACCCCTTACAACATTGATATAAATCTGTTACACCACTAACAACATGATATAAATCTGTTACATCCCCTTACAACATTGATCTAAATCTGTACACCCCTTACAACATTGATATAAATCTGTTACACCCCTTACAACATTGATATAAATCTGTTACACCCCTTAACAACATTGATACTAAATCTGTTACACCCTTACAACATTGATAATAACAACATTGATATTAAATCTGTTACACCCCTTACAACATTGATATAAATCTGTTACACCCCTTACAACATTGATATAAATCTGTTACACCCCTACAACATTGATATAAATCTGTTACACCCCTTACAACATTGATATAAATCTGTTACACCCTTACAACATTGATATAAATCTGTTACACCCCTTACAACATTGATATAAATCTGTTACACCCCTTACAACATTGATATAAATCTGTTACACCCCTTACAACATTGATATAAATCTGTTACACCCCTTACAACATTGATATAAATCTGTTACACCCCTTACAACATTGATATAAATCTGTTACACCCCTTACAACATTGATATAAATCTGTTACACCCCTTACAACATTGATATAAATCTGTTACACCCCTTACAACATTGATATAAATCTGTTACACCCCTTACAACATTGATATAAATCTGTTACACCCCTTACAACATTGATATAAATCTGTTACACCCCTTACAACATTGATATAAATCTGTTACACCCCTTACAACATTGATATAAATCTGTTACACCCCTTACAACATTGATATAAATCTGTTACACCCCTTACAACATTGATATAAATATGTTACACCCCTTACAACATTGATATAAATCTGTTACACCCCTTACAACATTGATATAAATCTGTTACACCCCTTACAACATTGATATAAATCTGTTACACCCCTTACAACATTGATATAAATCTGTTACACCCCTTACAACATTGATATAAATCTGTTACACCCCTACAACATTGATATAAATCTGTTACACCCCTTACAACATTGATATAAATCTGTTACACCCCTTACAACATTGATATAAATCTGTTACACCCCTTACAACATTGATATAAATCTGTTACACCCCTTACAACATTGATATAAATCTGTTACACCCCTACAACATTGATATAAATCTGTTACACCCCTTACAACATTGATATAAATCTGTTACACCCCTTACAACATTGATATAAATCTGTTACACCCCTTACAACATTGATATAAATCTGTTACACCCCTTACAACATTGATATAAATCTGTTACACCCCTTACAACATTGATATAAATCTGTTACACCCCTTACAACATTGATATAAATCTGTTACACCCCTTACAACATTGATATAAATCTGTTACACCCTTACAACATTGATATAAATCTGTTACACCCCTTACAACATTGATATAAATCTGTTACACCCCTTACAACATTGATATAAATCTGTTACACCCCTACAACCATGATTATAAATCTGTTACACCCTTACAACATTGATATAAATCTGTTACACCCCTTACAACATTGATATAAATCTGTTACACCCCTTACAACATTGATATAAATCTGTTACACCCCTTACAACATTGATATAAATCTGTTACACCCCTTACAACATTGATATAAATCTGTTACACTCCTTACAACATTGATATAAATCTGTAACACCCCTTACAACATTGATATAAATCTGTACACCCCTTACAACATTGATATAAATCTGTTACACCCCTTACAACATTGATATAAATCTGTTACACCCCTTACAACATTGATATAAATCTGTTACACCCCTTACAACATTGATATAAATATGTTACACCCTTACACCATTGATATAAATATGTTACACCCCTTAGAACATTGATATAAATCTGTTACACCCTTACAACATTGATATAAATATGTTACACCCTTACAACATTGATATAAATATGTTACACCCTTACAACATTGATATAAATCTGTTACACCCCTTACAACATTGATATCAATCTGTTACACCCCTTACAACATTGATATAAATATGTTACACTCTTACAACATTGATATAAATCTGTAACACCCTTACAACATTGATATAAATCTGTAACACCCTTACAACATTGATATAAATCTGTTACACCCCTTACAACATTGATATAAATCTGTTACACCCCTTACAACATTGATATAAATCTGTAACACCCCTTACAACATTGATATAAATCTGTTACACCTCTTACAACATTGATATAAATCTGTTACACCCCTAACAACATTGATATAAATCTGTTACACCCTTAAATATGTTACATCCCTACAATATTGAGGTAAATCTGTCACCCCCCTTACAACATTGATATAAATCTGTTACATCCCTTACAACATTGATATAAATCTGTTACACCCCTAACAACATTGATATAAATCTGTTACACCCCTAACAACATTGATATAAATCTGTTACACCCCTTACAACATTGATATAAATCTGTTACACCCCTTACAACATTGATATACATCTGTTACACCCCTTACAACATTGATATAAATCTGTTACACCCCTTACAACATTGATATAAATCTGTTACACCCCTTACAACATTGATATAAATCTGTTACACCCCTAACAACATTGATATAAATCTGTTACACCCCTTACAACATTCATATAAATCTGTTACACCCCTTACAACATTGATATAAATCTGTTACAACCCTTACAACATTGATATAAATCTGTTACACCCCTTACAACATTGATATAAATCTGTTACATCCCTTACAACATTGATATAAATCTGTTACACCCCTTACAACATTGATATAAATCTGTTACACTCCTTACAACATTGATATAAATCTGTTACACCCCTTACAACATTGATATAAATCTGTTACACCCCTTACAACATTGATATAAATCTGTTACACCCCTTACAACATTGATATAAATCTGTTACACCCCTTACAACATTGATATAAATCTGTTACACCCCTTACAACATTGATATAAATCTGTTACACCCCTTACAACATTGATATAAATCTGTTACATCCCTTACAACATTGAGGTTAATCTGTTACACCCCTTACAACATTGATATAAATCTGTTACACCCCTTACAACATTGATATAAATCTGTTACACCCCTTACAACATTGATATACATCTGTTACACCCCTTACAACATTGATATAAATCTGTTACAACCCTAACAACATTGATATAAATCTGTTACACCCCTTACAACATTGATATAAATCTGTTACACCCCTTACAACATTGATATAAATCTGTTACACCCCTTACAACATTAATATAAATCTGTTACACCCCTTACAACATTGATATAAATCTGTTACAACCCTTACAACATTGATATAAATCTGTTACACCCCTTACAACATTGATATAAATCTGTTACACCCCTAACAACATTGATATAAATCTGTTACACCCCTAACAACATTGATATACATCTGTTACACCCCTTACAACATTGATATACATCTGTTACACCCCTTACAACATTGATATAAATCTGTTATACCCCTTACAACATTGATATAAATCTGTTACACCCCTTACAACATTGATATAAATCTGTTACACCCCTTACAACATTGATATAAATCTGTTACACCCCTTACAACATTGATATAAATCTGTTACACCCTTACAACATTGATATAAATCTGTTACACCCCTTACAACATTGATATAAATCTGTTACACCCCTTACAACATTGATATAAATCTGTTACACCCCTTACAACATTGATATAAATCTGTTACACCCCTTACAACTTTGAGGTTAATCTGTTACACCCCTTACAACTTTGAGATAAATCTGTATATATAAATGTTTCCTGTCTACTTTCAAACCTCTTTTTGCTTTCCTAATTGTTTTTGTTCCTGTTGCTAAGCGCCCGCCTACATGAGAAAGGCTTTGGGTTCTGACTACAGGTCTAGACTAACTGATCACTATATAATTTGCACTTAACACGTTCTGTTTTGCTTTAAGCTTTAAAGTTAACGGCAAGAATTGGTAAGCCAGGAGTGGGTATAATGTGACCTGATGAGACGACATGCAGCCGTGTCAGGATGACTTTTCAGTGTGATGACACTATAAAGTGTTCGTCATTGACCCCATCTCCAATGGACACCGTCTTCATGTTTAACACAGATGGTGCGATGACCTTAACTCTTTTTATTTTCGATTTATTTAAACATTCCGGACAACAACATGCTTAATTACTCAATTAAATGAAATCTGTAATATTTACAGATAGATAACCTAAACCACAATATCTTCATTGTCACGACGTTTTTTCGATAATAACCAGAATTATTCTTCTAAAGTGATTGATTTTGGCACCCTTAAATTTTCCCGCATGACATATTTTAATAAATTTAGCCCTTTGATGAAGTGGCGCACCGACAATACACGGCGTAGATAGCAATGAACAGAAACTTATATTAGCGCAACCTTATAGAGCAAAAAATCAGATCACTACGAAAATATACAATGGCGATATTTCGGATAATGACCAGAAGGGGAAACCGACCTATCAACGAAACCATAATTCTAACTAGGAAACAATAAAGCGGCGGTAAAATATGGTGATATGATGATACATTAAAATCAAGAGTCTCCTTTTAATCGCTTTGTAAATCAATGTTAACTACCGATATATCTATTGATTTCTTGTTTTGATTTGCGACATGTGTCAGTGTACAATAAAGGGATGTCGAATATGTTTTATTTAGAAATCTGAATTAGAAGTCAAATTAGAATTAAATATTTAAAACAACAGGTACCTGCTATACGTACTGTGATGTTTACGTTATCATACATTCCGTAAGTCGTGTTTATGTTGGCCCATGTTTACGTTATCATACATTCCGTAAGCCGTGTTTATGTTGGCCCATGTTGTTTACGTTATCATACATTCCGTAAGTCGTGTTTATGTTGGCCCATGTTGTTTACGTTATCATACATTCCGTAAGCCGTGTTTATGTTGGCCCATGTTGTTTACGGTTATTATACATTCCGTAAGTCGTGTTTATGTTGGCCCATGTTGTTTACGTTATCATACATTCCGTAAGTCGTGTTTATGTTGGCCCATGTTGTTTACGTTATCATACATTCCGTAAGCCGTGTTTATGTTGGCCCATGTTGTTTACGTTATCATACATTCCGTAAGTCGTGTTTATGTTGGCCCATGTTGTTTACGTTATCATACATTCCGTAAGTCGTGTTTATGTTGGCCCATGTTTACGTTATCATACATTCCGTAAGTCGTGTTTATGTTGGCCCATGTTGTTTACGTTATCATACATTCCGTAAGTCGTGTTTATGTTGGCCCATGTTGTTTACGTTATCATACATTCCGTAAGTCGTGTTTATGTTGGCCCATGTTTTACGTTATCATACATTCCGTAAGTCGTGTTTATGTTGGCCCATGTTGTTTACGTTATCATACATTCCGTAAGTCGTGTTTATGTTGGCCCATGTTGTTTACGTTATCATACATTCCGTAAGCTGTGTTTATGTTGGCCCATGTTGTTTACGTTATCATACATTCCGTAAGTCGTGTTTATGTTGGCCCATGTTGTTTACGTTATCATACATTCCGTAAGTCGTGTTTATGTTGGCCCATGTTGTTTACGTTATCATACATTCCGTAAGTCGTGTTTATGTTGGCCCATGTTGTTTACTGTTATCATACATTCCGTAAGTCGTGTTTATGTTGGCCCATGTTGTTTACGTTATCATACATTCCGTAAGTCGTGTTTATGTTGGCCCATGTTGTTTACGTTATCATACATTCCGTAAGTCGTGTTTATGTTGGCCCATGTTGTTTACGTTATCATACATTCCGTAAGTCGTGTTTATGTTGGCCCACGTTGTTTACGTTATCATACATTCCGTAAGTCGTGTTTATGTTGGCCCTTGTTGTTTACGTTATCATACATTCCGTAAGTCGTGTTTATGTTGGCCCATGTTGTTTACGTTATCATACATTCCGTAAGCCGTGTTTATGTTGGCCCATGTTGTTTACGTTATCATACATTCCGTAAGTCGTGTTTATGTTGGCCCATGTTGTTTACGTTATCATACATTCCGTAAGCCGTGTTTATGTTGGCCCATGTTGTTTACGTTATCATACATTCCGTAAGTCGTGTTTATGTTGGCCCATGTTTACGTTATCATACATTCCGTAAGTCGTGTTTATGTTGGCCCATGTTTACGTTATCATACATTCCGTAAGTCGTGTTTATGTTGGCCCATGTTGTTTACGTTATCATACATTCCGTAAGTCGTGTTTATGTTGGCCCATGTTTACGTTATCATACATTCCGTAAGTCGTGTTTATGTTGGCCCATGTTTACGTTATCATACATTCCGTAAGTCGTGTTTATGTTGGCCCATTGTTTACGTTATCATACACTTAGTGTTATTGTGGTTGTGTTTCAGTCCCAGACGTGTCCAATCCTTATGTCTACAAGAAATAATACTGATATATGTCTTTGTCTCACTAAACATTACAGTTCTGAGTGGGGATAAGCGGCGATATAAATCAGGCACAGAGTACGCATGTGTCAGAGAAGTATATAAAGGCGAAGGGCAGAGACATGCCATATCAATCGATCGGCTTGTAGTACTGCGAGTATTTAATGGAGTAACATCGCAGGTTGGCTAGGCATTCTCAACGGATCGCAATACACGTAATTGCTACGAAGGACTTTGAATAATTCATTCTCTAGCACTCGCCGAAAACCTGAAGGCTTTTATTATAGGCTGGGAAAGCAAATGAAGTGGTGAGAACGTATATAATACTATTATAGAGCATCTCGTTAGGTTTTCTACATTGATACTGGATACCGGCTCTTGTCTCACCTTAGAAATATACTTCTCGTCTCTATACTACAACATTACGGTACTGATTCCGTCCCGAGGAGGTCTATATATATATATACTACGACATATAAACGTCTCGTAGTTATTGTACGTATTAACAGTAATCTGGTATCATTAAAACAAAAACAACAAAAAACAGAGAATACTGACATAATAACGAAACCGTAATTCTAACTAAAAAACAACAAAGAATACCGACATAATAACGAAACCGTAATTCTAACTCAAAAACAACAGGGAATACCGACATAATATAACGAAACCATAATTCTAACTCAAAAACAACAGAGAATACCGACATAATAACGAAACCGTAATTCAAACTAAAAAACAACAGAGAATACCGACATGATAACGAAACCGTAATTCTAACTCAAAAACAACAGAGAATACCGACATCATCATCATCATATTTTATTTCCTCCAGAAGGAGATGTTTGGATACAAGAAATCGACAAAAGAAAGAGATAAAAATAATTAATGCATTAAAGTGTCAGTGCGGTAAGGAAAATTACAGGGCTAGAACGAAACCGTAAGTCTAACTCAAAAACAACAGAGAATACCGACATAATAACGAAACTGTAATTCTAACTCAAAAACAACAGAGAATACCGACATAATAACAAAACCGCAATTCTAACTCAAAAACAACAGGGAATACCGGCATAATAACGAAACCGTAATTCTAACTACAAAACAACAGAGAATACCGACATGATAACGAAACCGTAATTCTAACTCAAAAACAATAGAGAATACCGACATAATAACGAAACCGTAATTCTAACTCAAAAACCAACAGAGAATACCGACATAATAACTAAACCGTTATTCTAACTCAAAATCAATAGAGAATACCGACATAATAATGAAACCGTAATTCTAACTCAAAAACAACAGAGAATACCGACATAATAACGAAACCGTAATTCTAACTCAAAAACAACAGGGAATACCGGCATAATAACGAAACCGTAATTCTAACTACAAAACAACAGAGAATACCGACATGATAACGAAACCGTAATTCTAACTCAAAATCAATAGAGAATACCGACATAATAATGAAACCGTAATTCTAACTCAAAAACAACAGAGAATACCGACATAACGAAACTGTAACTCTAACTCAAAAACAACAGAGAATAACGACATAATAACGAAACTGTAATTCTAACTCAAAAACAACAGAGAATACCGACATAATAACAAAACCGCAATTCTAACTCAAAAACAACAGGGAATACCGGCATAGTAACGAAACCGTAATTCTAACTCAAAAACAACAGAGAATACCGACATAACGAAACTGTAATTCTAACTCAAAAACAACAGAGAATAACGACATAATAACGAAACTGTAATTCTAACTCAAAAACAACAGAGAATACCGACATGATAACGAAACCGTAATTCTAACTCATAAACAACAGAGAATACCGAGATAATAACGAAACCGTAATTCTAACTCAAAAACAACAGAGAATACCGACATGATAACGAAACCGTAATTCTATCTCAAAAACAACAGAGAATACCGACATAATAACGAAACCATAATATCACCTCAAAAACAACAGAGAATACCGAGATAATATTTAAACCCTATTTCTAACTCAAAAACAACAGAGAATACCGAGATAATATTTAAACCCTATTTCTAACTCAAAAACAACAGAGAATACCGAGATAATATTTAAACCCTATTTCTAACTCAAAAACAACAGAGAATACCGAGATAATATTTAAACCCTATTTCTAACTCAAAAACATGTCACTACATGATTGCCATATAATGACACTGTGTCATATTGTACCACTTTATCATATTTTGTCACTATGACAACTGTATGGTCCGTTGAGGTTAATGTCACACATTGGTTTGGGTTTCACTGATATAATGATAACGTTTAAGTGTTTTATATTGTATTGATATCAACATACAGTCAAACTTCGATGTTTCGAAGTTCAAGGGACTAACAGAAAAACTTCGAAACAGCGGGACTTCGAATTATTCATGGTTGACAATAGATCGATGTTTTCTTGATAATGACCATATCTGTTAACGTTACATGTCCTCGGTGTCTTCGTGTTGATCGTCGCCTGTCAGGCTCACATCGAAATGTTTAGTTAATTTACCCCAAACCCAACAAAATAAAAATACTTTTCATCAATTATACCGTAGCATTTTAATTAAACAAACTATGTATATGTTACAAAGCACTAATATCCCGGCTTATAGATAAAACAAGAGTACATTGCACACTTACGTTAACGTTTTTCTGCTAAAGGCACAAATGTTTACGTTATGTGCATATAAAATACGGAATGCCGATCAGTTGGAGAATGCATGATTGAATGACATCGAAAACTTCGATTTATAAAAATTCGAATCATACATAGGTTCGTTAGTAGCGTTATATAGTGAGGAAATTCGGGACCAAGCAAAAAGTTCGATACAGCGAGAAATTCGAATCAACGAAGTTCGAATCATCGAGGTTTGACTGTACTTATATAGAGGAAATTGTGATCATATAGCTTAGTTTGAAACCGTCTCGGCTGCTTACATTATAAGTTAAAATCGACCTCGAGAAAAACAGCTTACATTGAGGGGTGTGTTATAAGTGTTTAAGTCTTCAGACAATATCCTTTCGACATGGCTATCCTAGTTTCGTAGATAGTTACAAAACGTCATCAACATAACAATATTTTGTCTACATTGGTATTCCGATATTCTGTTGGACACATCAACAAGCATACAGTTAACCATACAATTCAATTCTCACGATTTCTACATAGGAATACAGAGAGCCGTGTGTTGATGATACTCCAGTATAGTTCACACCGCTACACTTGTCTCTGTTCATTCCTCTTAGAAAAACAGGCTCGCCTTGATTAAAAGATCCCTGAAGAGTTCTTCAAAATCCATATTCCGTTTATTCCACTTCTGGAGTAAATTAAAGATAGAAGTGGTCAGAAATCGTATGGCGGGTTGAGAGACGGGCCGCGACAGCAGCGAGTCGCTGTCTGTGAGGATAATGTGAAGTTTAGGAATCCGATAAAACAACCTATCGTCTAAAATATTGTGATTCCGAGGAATGATAGATAGTAACTGTACGTTGTCTTTGGAAAATTAAATAAGTAACCAGGGGTTTATTAGTTAATGTATGGAACCAACAGAGAATACGATAACTAAGCCTAACTCACAATATATCAAAAGAGGAAAAAAGATGAACAAAATATATAGATTTACACAGAGACTCATAAAAACACAAGGAGACCAGGCGTTCCGGAGAGTAAAGTTTTACTACCTCATGGACAGCACTCATTATACGAATCTAGATCGAATATGGGCTATGTCTCATCTTCAAAATTAGACCAAGGGTAGTTAGCGTTTTTATCGACGACAAACTCGTGCTTGTGACATGTACGGCACGAAAACTGTGTTTACAGGCACAATCACGTATCTCTTAATCAGGAAATACAGAGCTGTGATTTGTAAAATAACATTATCTTTGCGCACGAATCTGTGTTGATAATATATATTCATTAACGTCCATTTTGACCTCAAAACATTAACATTAGCATCCCGAAACATTTATGTTAGGACCCCGACACATTAACGTTAGCACCCTGAAAGATTAACGTTAGCACTCCGACACATTAACGTTAGCAACCCGAAACATTAACGTTAGGACCCCGAAACATTAACGTTAGCACCCTGAAAGATTAACGTTAGCACTCCGACACATTAACGTTAGCAACCCGAAACATTAACGTTAGGACCAAGAAACATTAACGTTAGGACCAAGAAACATTAACGTTAGCAACCCGAAACATTTATGTTAGGACTCCGACACATTAACGTTAGCACCCTGAAAGATTAACGTTAGCACTCCGACACATTAACGTTAGCAACCCGAAACATTAACGTTAGGACCAAGAAACATTAACGTTAGGACCAAGAAACATTAACGTTAGCAACCCGAAACATTAATGTTAGGACCCCGAAACATTAACGTTAGGACCAAGAAACATTAACGTTAGCACCCCGAAACATTAACGTTAGCACCACGAAACATCAACGTTATGACTCTGAAACATTAACGGTAGCACCACGAAATATTAACGTTAGGACCCCGAAACATTAACGTTAGGACCCCAAAACATTAACGTTATGACCACGAAACATCAACGTTATGACTCTGAAACATTAACGTTAGCACCACGAAACATCAACGTTATGACTCTGAAACATTAACGGTAGCACCACGAAATATTAACGTTAGGACCCCGAAACATTAACGTTAGGACCCCAAAACATTAACGTTATGACCACGAAACATCAACGTTATGACTCTGAAACATTAACGGTAGCACCACGAAACATTAACGTTAGGACCCCAAAACATTAACGTTAGCACCACGAAACATTAACGTTATGACCACGAAATATTAACGTTAGGAACCCAAAATATTAACTTTAGGACCACAAAACATTAACGTTAGCACCCCGAAACATTAACGTAATGACCACGAAACATTAACGTTATGACCACGAAATATTAACGTTAGCACCCAGAAACATTAATATTAGGACCTCGAAACATTAATGTTAGGACCCCAAAACATTAAAGTTAGGACCCCGAAATATTAACGTTAGGAACCCGAAACATTAACGTTAGCACCCCGAAACATTAACGTTAGGACTCTGAAACATTAACGTTATCACACGGAAACATTAATGTTAGGACCCCGAAACATTAACGTTAGGAACCCGAAACATTAACGTTATCACCCCGAAACATTAACATTAGGACCAAGAAACATTAACGATATCACCCAGAAACATTAATATTAGGACCTCGAAACATTAACGTTAGGAACCCGAAACATTAACGTTAGCACCCCGAAACATTAACGTTAGGACCCCAGAAACAGTAACGTTAGCACCAAGAAACATTAACGTTAGCAGCAAGAAACATTAATGTTAGGAACTTGAAACATTAACGTTAGGTCTCTGAAACATTAACGTTATCACACGGAAACATTAATGTTAGGACCCCGAAACATTAACGTTAGCACCCCGAAACATTAACATTAGGACCCCGAAACATTAACGTTAGGACCACGAAACATTAACGTTAGCACCCCGAAACATTAACGTTAGCACCCCGAAACATTAACGTTAGGACTCTGAAACATTAACGTTCGGACCCCGAAACATTAACGTTAGCACCCCGAAACATTAACGTTAGCACCCCGAAACATTAACGTTAGGACCCCGAAACATTAACGTTCGGACCCCGAAACATTAACGTTAGGAACTTGAAACATTAACGTTAGGAACTTGAAACATTAACGTTAGCACCCCGAACATTAACGTTACCACCCGGAAACACTAACGTTAGCACCCCGAAATATTAGCGTTAGCACCCCGAAACACTAACGTTAGGAACCCGAAACATTAACGTTAGGAACCCGAAACATTAACGTTCGGACCCCGAAACATTAACGTTAGGAACCCGAAACATTAACGTTATCACCCCGAAACATTAACGTTAGCACCCCGAAACATTAACGTTAGCACCCCGAAACATTAACGTTAGCACCCCGAAACATTAACGTTAGCACCCCGAAACATTAACGTTAGCACCCCGAAACATTAACGTTTGGACCCCGAAACATTAACGTTAGCACCCCGAAACATTAACGTTAGCACCCCGAAACATTAACGTTATCACCCCGAAACATTAACGTTAGCACCCCGAAACATTAACGTTAGCACCACGAAACATCAACGTTATGACTCTGAAACATTAACGGTAGCACCACGAAATATTAACGTTAGGACCCCGAAACATTAACGTTAGGACCCCAAAACATTAACGTTAGGACCCCAGAAACAGTAACGTTAGCACCAAGAAACATTAACGTTAGCAGCAAGAAACATTAATGTTAGGAACTTGAAACATTAACGTTAGGTCTCTGAAACATTAACGTTATCACACGGAAACATTAATGTTAGGACCCCGAAACATTAACGTTAGCACCCCGAAACATTAACATTAGGACCCCGAAACATTAACGTTAGGACCACGAAACATTAACGTTAGCACCCCGAAACATTAACGTTAGCACCCCGAAACATTAACGTTAGGACTCTGAAACATTAACGTTCGGACCCCGAAACATTAACGTTAGCACCCCGAAACATTAACGTTAGCACCCCGAAACATTAACGTTAGGACCCCGAAACATTAACGTTCGGACCCCGAAACATTAACGTTAGGAACTTGAAACATTAACGTTAGGAACTTGAAACATTAACGTTAGCACCCCGAACATTAACGTTACCACCCGGAAACACTAACGTTAGCACCCCGAAATATTAACGTTAGCACCCCGAAACACTAACGTTAGGAACCCGAAACATTAACGTTAGGAACCCGAAACATTAACGTTCGGACCCCGAAACATTAACGTTAGGAACCCGAAACATTAACGTTAGCACCCCGAAACATTAACGTTAGCACCCCGAAACATTAACGTTAGCACCCCGAAACATTAACGTTAGCACCCCGAAACATTAACGTTAGCACCCCGAAACATTAACGTTAGCACCCCGAAACATTAACGTTTGGACCCCGAAACATTAACGTTAGCACCCCGAAACATTAACGTTATCACCCCGAAACATTAACGTTATCACCCCGAAACATTAACGTTAGCACCCCGAAACATTAACGTTAGCACCACGAAACATCAACGTTATGACTCTGAAACATTAACGGTAGCACCACGAAATATTAACGTTAGGACCCCGAAACATTAACGTTAGGACCCCAAAACATTAACGTTATGACCACGAAACATCAACGTTATGACTCTGAAACATTAACGGTAGCACCACGAAACATTAACGTTAGGACCCCAAAGCATTAACGTTAGCACCACGAAACATTAACGTTATGACCACGAAATATTAACGTTAGGAACCCAAAATATTAACTTTAGGACCACAAAACATTAACGTTAGCACCCCGAAACATTAACGTTATGACCACGAAACATTAACGTTATGACCACGAAATATTAACGTTAGCACCCTGAAACATTAATATTAGGACCTCGAAACATTAATGTTAGGACCCCAAAACATTAAAGTTAGGACCCCGAAATATTAACGTTAGGAACCCGAAACATTAACGTTAGCACCCCGAAACATTAACATTAGGACCCCGAAACATTAACGTTAGGACCACGAAAACAGTAACGTTTGGACCCCGAAACCTTAACGTTAGCACCCCGAAACATTCACGTGGTAGTTAACCCTCCAAAATTTAAAAAAAAAAATGAACTCGAATGAAAGACATACCATATACAACAACCACTCGTTCACTTATTTGTGGTGTGTACAATTCTATCTTTATCATAAACTATATCACATTGATCGTCTTTAAAATGTGCTAATCACGTATTTGTAGTGTGTACAAATCTTTGAGATCATTGGGTGTTAAGCAAGCACGCTAGCTGTGCTTTAATGCTGACAAATGCATGTTAACCACTCAATGTGGTATGTTCTGCTTGCAGCTCGGCCTCTGAGTCGTTTGGTCTCCGCTAGGTGGCGCTCGTGTCACGATTGAAGACAGGAGCTTACGTACTCTGACTACACACCCATTGTGCCGTACACATGAGAAAAATCGATTTTGTTGTTGTTAGTTTTACGGGTGTCATCTACAGCTACAATCATGTGTCGTCTGCTCCTACAATGTTCATGCATCACGGTGATATTAAAGGGTTCTTTCCTAGAAAAGCACGTAAATAACGAACGTCTGGTTTAATTTAGGTGGGGATCCGAGCTGTATATTACTGTAGAAAACAACAAGCTACCATTCTGATGACTTTTCCAACACACATTACTTCATGGTCGCTTCCAATTCAAACTTGTTTGCACGCTGAGATGCTTTTAAAAGCAAGCTGCCGATAACGGCGAACTAAAAAGGATTAGGCTATCCGTTTGATAACACTAAGAGTCTTTGACACTTTCAAACACGTCGAGTCTTTTCTGTGCAACCAGCCATGATTGGTTCATTCAAATCCAAATGAGTCGGAGTGACATAATTGAATATTGTTTAAATATGTATAGCTACAACGATTAATATTTTTTCCCATAAGCAGCCGTGTCAAAAGAGCAGTGTGACACCTGTTTGCCGGAAGGTAGACTTGTTAGCAAAGTATGGCTGAAACAATATGATAAGTGCTTTTAATTTCACTTCATTTAATAGTTGGCTGACCAACTTGGTGGTCCATAGTTCTGCACTTTACGACACATTACCGCATAACGCACCAGGAGGCGCATTCGTTGAGGAGGGAGAATGATGGGCGTCACGACAAAGCATTTCACTAGTGTCAATTGATCCCATGGCAGAATTGTATAAATACATTGTCATCGTCTTGTCTCTGTGTGTTAGTACTAATCACTACCAGGACAATGTCAGTTGCCTGGCTCTGTATTAACACCATCGTATGTCGCCAATATATTCTCTCTACATTAAACAGTGATGTATACTTTAAGATACGGTGAGAGTGTAGTAGTGGATGTTATAATACTACTGTAGTAGCATACAGCATGCTCGCCAATGCTATAGGTAGAACGTACACAATTAGGTGTTCAATGTGGAGCTAGAGCCAGCTATTGAACGCTCATCATGGGTAATAAGGACGGGGATAAGAACTGTAGCACGGAGTCAACCAGCAAGAACAACAAAGCAAATGGCGTCGGTGGCGAAAAAAAGTTTTTATCTCCGGAGAGTGGTGGCCGACTGGAAAAATCGCCTAGCTTACAAAGAATACACCAACAAAGTTCTACAGAAACAAGTGGACTAGGCGAGACCATCACATCTGGATTTTCTTCACAGGAAAGTATAAAAAGTACACATAGTTTTAATGAAAAACCTAGAAGGTGTACACCGGGCGAGGATCAATTTGGCAAGCCTCCAACTGAAGTGGAGAGCGTGATGAAGGACCGGACAGACACGAAGCCTTTACTGCTGAGGTCAGGGGGTGGAGGAGGCCGACGAGAGCGCGAGAGAGGCGACAGAGGAGGGAGAGAAAAGGATCGCGATAGAGAGGGCTCTACATCAGTGACATGTGAACCGAGACGGACGTCTAGCGCAATGTACCCAGACGGTACAAACTTTGACGATTTATTTGCCATTCCTGGCAAGTCTCAAAGCCATCTTTCTTCTGGTGTGAATATAAACGATTCAGAAAACAATGGATGGAATAGGCGATCTTCACCTAGGAGTTCAATCAAAAGCCGAACCTCCATTGGATCATACCGTTCGAGAAGTGGGTCCAGATTTTTGGGTACGCTTTCAGAGTCTGCCTGGACAAAATGGTCCCGGGACAGACGGGCGTCTTTTCGTCGTCGGCTAGAACTGCCTGCCAATGCTATTACAGAGCCGACGGAAAGGGCATCGACCCCTATCAAAAAGGCCCGGGAGGAGGGCCTTATGTTTGTGCATGAGGATCTAAAAGGGAACTATATTTCCGAGGATGATATAAATTACATACGGCGACATCGGATTCAGCGTTATAAAACCTACCACGTTATTGAAAAATCAAAAAAGAAATTAAGGAATTTTCCCAGTCGTATTGAGGTGCATCTTTCTGTGAGGGACTGGCGTGTACTCTCAGACTATTGGGAACACAAGTACTTCAGTCAAATACGTTATGCAGCCTTCTTATTTGGATTTCTTGGAATAATGTTGATAGTTGTCAGCGTAACTAGTTCGTTCTGGATAAATTATTCTACGGAGACAGGTAAGAGCCTAGGAAAAACATACAAAAAATATGCATAATTACATTGTTTCAAAACAGAATAGAGTTGCATATGTTTATGCTATCATGACAAAAATGGCTGATTGATGCTGTGTCAGAATCGTTTGTTTATTTTATCATTATTCAAGACTTGTTTTCCTTTTAAGTGGCTATTACACATTTATGTATAGCTTGTAGCAGTATATATATTGTCATATAGTTGTTTATATCTATATTGTAGCAGTATATACAATTTATATATTTTTTTTTGGTGTTTTTTTTTTTATCTTGTAGCAGTATATACATTTTATATATCGTTGTTTGTTTTAATCTTGTAACAGTAGATGCATTTTATATATCGTTGTTTTTTTTTTTATCTTGTAGCAGTATAAACATTTTATAAATCGTTTATTTTTTATCTTTAACATAGTTGCCGAAGGTGAGTTATTTTCTTTAGTTTATACAATTTTCCACTCTTTCTCACTCGCTTATTCTATCATTCACACCACTTTCTTAATATGGAAAGGATGCTTAATTAATTGAATCCATTATTGACACCAGATATATGTGTACCACATTGCATCTGTATTGATTCACTATTCAATGGTTTTGACAGAGGAAACTCCATCACCACAGCAAAACCTGGCCCATAATCATTATTTCTATTCTTACACCATTATTATATTGGATGATATAATTAGTAATAATTGTTATTTTATGTGCTGTTGACGGTAAAACACGATCTGGAAACATTTCTATGGCTGTATTACCTTAGATACACAGTAATTTACAATATCTGTTTTTTATAACAGCACCCGGCTCAGTATAACATTACTACACTCTGTATAACATTACCAGACTCTGTATAACATTACCAGACTCTGTATAACACTACCCGGACTCTGTATAACATTACTACACTCTGTATAACATTACCAGACTCTATATAACATTACTACACTCTGTATAACACTACCCGGCTCTGTATAACATTACCAGACTCTGTATAACATTACTAGACTCTGTATAACATTACCTGACTCTGTATAACATTACCAGACTCTGTATAGCATTACCCGGCTCAGTAAAACATTACTACACTATGTATAACATTACGACACTCTGTTTAACATTACCTGACCCTGTATAACATTACCAGACTCTGTATAACATAACCAGACTCTGTATAACATTACCAGACTCTGTATAACATTACCTGACTCTGTATAACATTACCAGACTCTGTATAACATTACTACACTCTGTATAACATTACCAGACTCTGTATAACATTACCTGACTCTGTATAACATTACTACACTCTGTATAACATTACCAGACTCTGTATAACATTACCAGACTCTGTATAACATTACCAGACTCTGTATAACATTACCAGACTCTGTATAACATTACTAGGCTCTGTATAACGTTACCACACTCTGTATAACATTACCAGACTCTGTATAACATTACCCGGCTCTGTATAACATTACCCGGCTCTGTATAACATTACCTGACTCTGTATAACATTACCAGACTCTGTATAATATTACCTGACTCTGTATAACATTACTAGACTCTGTTTAACATTACCTGACCCTGTATAACATTACCAGACTCTGTATAACATTACCAGACTCTGTATAACATTACCAGACTCTGTATAACATTACCTGACTCTGTATAACATTACTACACTCTGTATAACATTACCAGACTCTGTATAACATTACCAGACTCTGTATAACATTACCAGACTCTGTATAACATTACCAGACTCTGTATAACATTACCCGGCTCTGTATAACATTACCAGACTCTGTATAACATTACCCGGCTCTGTATAACATTACAAGACTCTGTATAACATTACCAGACTCTGTATAACATTACCAGACTCTGTAAAACATTACCAGAGTCTGTCTGACATAACCTGACTCTGTATAACATTACTACACTCTGTATAACATTACCTGACTCTGTATAACATTACCAGACTCTGTATAACATAACCAGGCTCTGTATAACATTACCTGACTCTGTATAACATTACTAGACTCTATAAAACATTACTAGACGCTGTATAACATTACCAGACTCTGTATAACTTTACTAGACTCTGTATAACATTACCTGACTCTGTATAACATTACCAGACTCTATATAACATTATCAGACTCTGTATAACATTACCACACTCTGTATAACATTACCTGACTCAGTATAACATTACTAGGCTCTGTATAACGTTACCACACTCTGTATAACATTACCAGACTCTGTATAACATTACCAGACTCTGTATAACATTACCTGACTCTGTATAACATTACCTGACTCTGTATAACATTACCAGACTCTGTATAACATTACCAGACTCTGTATAACATTACCAGACTCTGTATAACATTACTAGACTCTGTATAACATTACCTGACTCTGTATAACATTACCAGACTCTGTATAACATTACCTAGACTCTGTATAACATTACCTAGACTCTGTATAACATTACCAGACTCTGTATAACATTACTAGACTCTGTATAACATTACCAGACTCTGTATAACATTACCAGACTCTGTATAACATTACCAGACTCTGTATAACATTACCAGACTCTGTATAACATTACCAGACTCTGTATAACATTACCTAGACTCTGTATAACATTACCAGACTCTGTATAACATTACCAGACTCTGTATAACATTACCAGACTCTGTATAACATTACCAGACTCTGTATAACATTACCAGACTCTGTATAACATTACCAGACTCTGTATAACATTACCAGACTCTGTATAACATTACCAGACTCTGTATAACATTACCTGACTCTGTATAACATTACCAGACTCTGTATAACATTACCTGACTCTGTATAACATTACCAGACTCTGTATAACATTACCTAGACTCTGTATAACATTACCAGACTCTGTATAACATTACCAGACTCTGTATAACATTACCTAGACTCTGTATAACATTACTAGACTCTGTATAACATTACCAGACTCTGTATAACATTACCAGACTCTGTATAACATTACCAGGCTCTGTATAACATTACCTAGACTCTGTATAACATTACCTGACTCTGTATAACATTACCAGACTCTGTATAACATTACCAGACTCTGTATAACATTACCTAGACTCTGTATAACATTACCAGACTCTGTATAACATTACCAGACTCTGTATAACATTACCAGACTCTGTATAACATTACCAGACTCTGTATAACATTACCAGACTCTGTATAACATTACCAGACTCTGTATAACATTACCAGACTCTGTATAACATTACCATGCTCTGTATAACATTACCCGACTCTGTATAACATTACCAGACTCTGTATAACATTACCAGACTCTGTATACATTACCATGACTTCTGTATAACATTACCTAGACTCTGTATAACATTACCAGACTCTGTATAACATTACCTGACTCTGTAAACTTCCACACCTTGTATAACTTAAATGCTCTGTATAACTTCCAAATCTGTAAAAATTTCCTGACTCTTATAACAACCAGACCTGATAACATTTCCAGAAATCTATATAACATTACCCGACCGTTAACATTTCCTGACTCTGTAAAACATTCCTGACTCTGTTAAAAATTTCCGACTTGTATAAATTACCCGATCTAATAACTTACCCGACTCTGTTTTTCATTAAATGACTCTGTATAACATTACCGTCTGTATAAAAATTACCTGACTCTGTAAAAATTTCCAGATCTGTTAAAATTACCCCGGCCGTATAAATTCCCGATTTTAAATTTCCAGGGTCGAAAATTCCCACCTGAAACATTACCCGGCTCTATACCTTACCTGCTCTGTAAACTTTCCAAATCTGTATACATTTCCTGGCTTGATAACATTACCGGCTTTAAACTTACCCAATCTTTAAACCTACCCCGGTCTGTATAAATTTCACACTCTGTATAACATTACCAGACTCGTATAACATTACCTGACTCTGTATAACATTACCGACTCTGTATAACATTACCATGACTCTGTATAACATTACCAGACTCTGTATAACATTACCTAGACTCTGTATAACATTACCTGACTCTGTATAACATTACCATGACTCTGTATAACATTACCTGACTCTGTATAACATTACCTCACTCTGTATAACATTACCTGACTCTGTATAACATTACCTGACTCTGTATAACATTACCTGACTCTGTATAACATTACCAGACTCTGTATAACATTACCAGACTCTGTATAACATTACCATGACTCTGTATAACATTACCTGACTCTGTATAACATTACCTGACTCTGTATAACATTACCAGACTCTGTATAACATTACCAGGCTCTGTATAACATTACCTGACTCTGTATAACATTACCTGACTCTGTATAACATTACTGACTATGTATTACATTACCTGACTCTGTATAACATTACCTGACTCTGTATAACATTACCTGACTCTGTATAACATTACCTGACTCTGTATAACATTACCTGACTCTGTATAACATTACAGACCTGTATAACATTACCACACTCTGTATAACATTACCTGACTCTGTATAACATTACCAGACTTGTATCACATTACCAGACTCTGTATAACCTTACCAGGACTCTATATAACATTACTACACTCTGTATAACATTACCGACTCTGTTATAACATTACTTGACTCTGTATAACATTACCTGACTCTCGTATAACATTACAGACTCTGTTAACATTACCAGGCTCTGTATAACATACTGGACTCTGTATAACATTACCAGACTCTGTATAACATTACCGATCTATGTATAACTACCTAGACTCTGTATAACATTACATGACTCTGTATAACATTACCTGACTCTGTATAACATTACCTAGACTCTGTATAACATTACCAGACTCTGTATAACATTACCAGACTCTGTATAACATTACCTGACTCTGTATAACATTACCAGACTCTGTATAACATTACCTGACTCTGTATAACATTACTGACTCTGTATAACATTACCAGACTCTGTATAACATTACCTGACTCTGTATAACATTACCAGACTCTGTATAACATTACCTGACTCTGTATAACATTACCAGACTCTGTATAACATTACCTGACTCTGTATAACATTACCTGACTCTGTATAACATTACCAGACTCTGTATAACATTACCTGACTCTGTATAACATTACCAGACTCTGTATAACATTACCAGACTCTGTATAACATTACCTAGACTCTGTATAACATTACCAGACTCTGTATAACATTACCAGACTCTGTATAACATACCAGACTCTGTATAACATTACCAGACTCTGTATAACATTACCATGACTCTGTATAACATTACCAGACGCTGTATAACATTACCTGACTCTGTATAACATTACCTAGACTCTGTATAACATTACCAGACTCTGTATAACTTTACTAGACTCTGTATAACATTACCAGACTCTGTATAACATTACCTAGACTCTGTATAACATTACCAGACTCTGTATAACATTACCTGACTCTGTATAACATTACCAGACTCTGTATAACGTTACGCTGTAACATTACCCGAGATCTGTATAACATTACCCGACTCTGTATAACATTACCAGACTCTGTATAACATTACCAGACTCTGTATAACATTACTGACTCTGTATAACATTACCTGACTCTGTATAACATTACCAGACTCTGTATAACATTACCTGACTCTGTATAACATTACCAGGCTCTGTATAACATTACCTAGGCTCTGTATAACATTACCAGACTCTGTATAACATTACTAGACTCTGTATAACATTACCAGACTCTGTATAACATTACCTGACTCTGTATAACATTACTGACTCTGTATAACATTACCTGACTCTGTATAACATTACCAGACTCTGTATAACATTACCAGACTCTGTATAACATTACCAGGCTCTGATATACATTACCAGACTCTGTATAACCTTACCTGACTCTGTTAACATTACCAGACTCGTATAACATAACCTGCTCTGTATAACATACCAGCACTCTGTAGAACATTACCATGACTATGTATAACATTACACGACTCTGTATAACATTACCAGGACTCTGTATAACATTACCCTGACTCTGTATAACATTACCTAGACTCTGTATAACATTACCAGACTCTGTATAACATTACCTACTCTGTTTAAACATTACCAGACTCTGTATAACATTACCAGGACTCTGTATAACATTACCGAGCTCTGTATAAATTACCAGACTCTGTATAACATTACCTAGACTCTGTTATAACATTACCTAGACACCTGTATAACATTACCAGACTCTGTATCACATTACCAGACTCTGTATAACATTACCAGACTCTGTATACCTTACCCTGACTCTGTATAACATTACCAGACTCTGTATAACATTACCTAGACTCTGTATAACATTACCAGACTCTGTATAACATTACCTGACTCTGTATAACATTACCAGACTCTGTATAACATTACCAGACTCTATATAACATTACCTCAATCTGTATAACATTACCAGACTCTGTATAACATTACCCAGACTCTGTATAACATTACCTGACTCTGTATAACATTACCAGGACTCTGTATAACATTACCATGACTCTGTATAACATTACCTAGACTCTGTATAAACATTACCACTCTGTATAACATTACCCGCTCTGTATAACATTTACCAGACTCTGTATAACATTACCTGACTCTGTATAACATTACCAGACTCTGTATAACATACCTGACTCTGTATAACATTACCGACTCTGTATAACATTACCTGACTCTGTATAACATTACCAGCTCTGTATAACATTACCAGACTCTGTTAAACATTACCATGACTCTGTATAACAGTTTACCCAGACTCTGTAATAAACATTACCATGACTCGTATAACATTTACCAGACTCTGTATAACTATTACAAGCTCTGTATAAACATTACTCAGACTCTGTATAACATTACCAGACTCTCGTAAACATTACCAGGAGCTCTGTATGAACATTAACCTGCTCTGTATAACAATTACCCAGAGCCTCTGTATAACATTACCTGACTCTGTATAACATTACCTAGACTCTGTAAAAAACTTACCGACTCTATTAAAAATTACCTCTCGTATAAATTTCCAACCCCGTATAACATTACTGACTCTGTATAACATTTCTAGACTCTGATAACTTACCCAAATCGATAACATTACCAGACTCATTAAAAATTTCCCGACTCTGTTAAAAAATTTCCTTTCTCTGGGTTTAAAATTACCCGACTCGTAAAAATTACCTTACTCTGTATAACATTACCAACTTGTATAAAATTACTTCTCTGTTAACTTTCCAGATCTGTAAACATTACCCGGGCCCGATAAAATTTCTACATCTGTATAACATTCGAGACCTGTTTAACTTCCTGACCCTGTATAAAATTATTGACTCTGTAAAACATTTCCAAATCTGATAACCTTTCCCCGGGGTCGACACATTACCCAAATCTGTATAACATTACCTTACTTGTATAAAATTACAAAACACTATAAACTACCTGACCTGTGTAACATTACCTGACCTATAAGCTTCCACTTTGTATAACATTCCAGACCTGTGTAACATACCGACTCTGTAAACAAAATCTAGTAACATTACCGCTCTTGTAACATACCATCCCTTTAAACATTTCTGACTCTAATTTAACATTACAGACACTATATAACATTTCCAAACCTTTTAAGGGATTTTTCCCCTCTCTGTATAACATTCCAACTCGTGTAAAACACCTGACTTGTATACCCATTACCAGTCCGGTTTTAAATTACCGACTCTTTTAAAAATTACCTACCTATTAAATTACCTGACTCTGTGTAAAATTACCAGTTTTAAACATTCCTGACCTATATAACATTCCCAAAACCCATATAACATTTCCCGACTTTTAACTTCCTGGGAGTATAAACTTACCAACTCTGTATACATTAACCCCCCGGCGTTAACATTACCAAATCTGATAACATTCCCCGACTTGATAACATTACCCTGACTTATAACAACCAAAACTCTTATACATTACCTGACTCTGTATAACATTACCTGACTCTGTATAACATTACCAGTCTCTGTATAACATTACCAGACTCTGTATAACATTACCAGACTCTGTATAACATTACCTGGCTTTGTATAACATTACCAGGCTCTGTATAACATTAACTGACTCTGTATAACATTACCTGACTCTGTATAACATAACCAGACTCTGTATAACATTACCAGACTCTGTATAACATTACCAGACTCTATATAACATTACCAGACTCTGTATAACATAACCTGACTCTAAATAAAATTACCTGACTCTGTATAACATTACCAGACTCTGTGTAACATCACCAGACTCTGTATAACATTACCAGACTCTGTATAACATTACCAGACTCTGTATAACATTACCAGACTCTGTATAACATTACCAGACACTGTATAACATTACCTGACTCTGTATAACATTACCTGACTGTCTAACTTTACCAGACTCTGTATAACATTACCAGACTCTGTATAACATTACTAGACTCTGTATAACATTACCAGACTCTGTATAACATTACCTCACTCTGTATAACATTACCTGACTCTGTATAAGATTACCTGACTCTGTATAACATTACCTGACTCTGTATAACATTACCAGACTCTGTATAACATTACCTGACTCTGTATAACATTACCAGACTCTGTATAACATTACCCGGCTCAGTATAACATTACTACACTCTGTATAACATTACGAGACTCTGTTTAACATTACCTGACCCTGTATAACATTATCTGACTCTGTATAACATTACCAGACTCTGTATAACATTACCTGACTCTGTATAACATTACCAGACTCTGTATAACATTACCAGACTCTGTATAACATAACCAGGCTCTGTATAACATTACCTGACTATGTATAACATTACCTGACTCTGTATAACATTACCAGACTCTGTATAACATTAACTGACTCTGTATAACATTACCAGACTCTGTATAACATTACCAGACTCTGTATAACATTACCAGACCCTGTATAACATTACCTGACTCTGTATAACATTACTACACTCTGTATAACATTACTACACTATGTATAACATTACCAGACTCTGTATAACATACCCAAACTCTGTATAACATTACCTGACTCTGTATAACATTACCAGACTCTGTATAACATTACTACACTCTGTATAACATTACCTGACTCTGTATAACATAACCAGACTCTGTATAACATTACCTGACTCTGTATAACATTACCAGACTCTGTATAACATTACCTGACTATGTATAACATAACCTGACTCTGTATAACATTACCAGACTCTGTATAACATTACCTGACTATGTATAACATAACCTGACTCTGTATAACATTACCAGACTCTGTGTAACATTACCTGACTCTGTATAACATTACCAGACACTGTATAACATTACCAGACTCTGTATAACATTACCAGACTCTGTATAACATTACCAGACTCTATATAACATAACCACACTCTGTATAACATTACCTGACTCTGTATAACATAACCTGACTCTGTATAACATACCTGACTCTGTATAACATTACCTGACTCTGTATAACATAACCAGGCTCTGTATAACATTACCAGACTCTGTATAACATTACCAGACTCTGTATAACATTACCAGACTCTGTATAACATTACCTGACTCTGTATAACATTACCTGACTCTGTATAACATTAACAGACTCTGTATAACATTACCAGACTCTGTATAACATTACCAGACTCTGTATAACATTACCTGACTCTGTATAACATTACCAGACTCTGTATAACATTACCTGGCTCTGTATAACATTATCAGACTCTGTATAACATTACCAGACTCTGTTTAACATTACCAGACTCTGTATAACATTACCAGACTCTGTATAACATTACCGGACTCTGTATAACATTACCTGGCTCTGTATAACATTACCAGACTCTGTATAACATTACCTGACTCTGTATAACATTACCAGACTCTGTATAACGTTACCAGGCTCTGTATAACATTACCTGACCCTGTATAACATTACCAGACTCTTTATAACATAACCAGACTCTGTATAACATTACCTGGCTCTGTATAACATTACCAGACTCTGTATAACATTATCAGACTCTGTATAACATTACCAGACTCTGTATAACATAACCACACTCTGTATAACATTACCTGACTCAGTATAACATTACTAGGCTCTGTATAACGTTACCACACTCTGTATAACATTACCAGACTCTGTATAACATTACCAGACCCTGTATAACATTACCAGACTCTGTATAACATTACCTGACTCTGTATAACATTACCAGACTCTGTATAACATTACCTGACTCTGTATAACATTACCTGACTCTGTATAACATTACTACACTCTGTATAACATTACCAGACTCTGTATAACATTACCTGACTCTGTATAACATTACCAGACTCTGTATAACATTACCAGACTCTGTATAACATTACCAGACTCTGTATAACATTACCTGACTCTGTATAACATTACCTGACTCTGTATAACATTACCAGACTCTGTATAACATTACCAGACTCTGTATAACATTACCTGACTCTGTATAACATAACTACACTCTGTATAACATTACCTGACTCTGTATAACATTACCAGACCCTGTATAACATTACCTGACTCTGTATAACATTACCAGACCCTGTATAACATTACCTGACTCTGTATAACATTACCTGACTCTGTATAATATTACCTGACTCTGTATAACATTACCTGACTCTGTATAACATTACTAGACTCTGTATAACATTACCAGGCTCGGTATAACATTAACTGACTCTGTATAACATTACCTGACTCTGTATAACATTACCAGACTCTGTATAACATTACCAGACTCTGTATAACATTACCTGACTCTGTATAACATAACTACACTCTGTATAACATTACCTGACTCTGTATAACATAACTACACTCTGTATAACATTACCTGACTCTGTATAACATTACCAGACTCTGTATAACATTACCTGACTCTGTATAACATAACTACACTCTGTATAACATTACCTGACTCTGTATAACATTACCTGACTCTGTATAACATTACCTGACTCTGTATAAAATTACCTGACTCTGTATAACATTACCAGACTCTGTATAACATTACCAGACTCTGTTTAACATTACCAGACTCTGTATAACATTACCAGACTGTGTATAACATTACCAGACTCTGTATAACATTACCAGACTCTGTATAACATTACCTGACTCTGTATAACATTACCTGACTCTGTATAACATTACCAGACTCTGTATAACATTACCAGACTCTGTATAACATTACCTGACTCTGTATAACATAACTACACTCTGTATAACATTACCTGACTCTGTATAACATTACCAGACCCTGTATAACATTACCTGACTCTGTATAACATTACCAGACTCTGTATAACATTACCAGACTCTGTATAACATTACCAGGCTCTGTATAACATTACCAGACTCTGTATAACATTACCTGACTCTGTATAACATTACCTGGCTCTGTATAACATTACCTGGCTCTGTATAACATTACCAGACTCTTTATAACATTACCAGACTCTGTATAACATTACCAGACTCTGTATAACATTACCTGACTCTGTATAACATTACCAGACTCTGTATAACATTACCAGACTCTATATAACATTACCAGACTCTGTATAACATTACCAGACTCTGTATAACATAACCAGACTCTGTATAACATTACCTGACTCTGTATAACATTACCTGACTCTGTATAACATTACCAGACTCTTTATAACATTACCAGACTCTGTATAACATTACCAGACTCTGTATAACATTACCAGGCTTTGTATGACGGCTCTTTACACATTGTGCAAGCCTTCTGTAAACTATATAGTCCTAAATGCATTCCTGTTTACACTTATAGTCTACACATTATAGACCTCGTACAACATCCTAACCCTTTATTGACCAATCCTGTACAAACATACACCTTATAGACCTCGTACAACATCCTAACCCTTTATTGACCCATCCTATACAAACATACACCTTATAGACCTCGTACAACATCCTAACCCTTTATTGACCTATCCTGTACAAACAAACACATTATAGACCTCGTACAACATCCTAACACTTTATTAACCCATCCTGTACAAACATACACCTTATAGACCTCGTACAACATCCTAACCCTTTATTGACCAATACTGTACAAACATACACCTTATAGACCTCGTACAACATCCTAACCCTTTATTAACCCCTCCTGTACAAACATACACCTTATAGACCTCGTACAACATCCTAACCCTTTATTAACCCATCCTGTACAAACATACACCTTATAGACCTCGTACAACATCCTAACCCTTTATTGACCCATCCTATACAAACATACACCTTATGTACCTCGTACAACATCCTAACCCTTTATTAACCCATCCTATACAAACATACACCTTATAGACCTCGTACAACATCCTAACCCTTTATTGACCTATCCTGTACAAACATACACCTTATAGACCTCGTACAACATCCTAACCCTTTATTAACCCATCCTGTACAAACATACACCTTATAGACCTCGTACAACATCCTAACCCTTTATTGACCTACCTGGACAAACATACACCTTATAGACCTCGTACATCATCCTAACCCTTTATTGACCTACCTGTACAAACATTCACATTATAGACCTCGTACAACATCCTAACCCTTTATTAACCCATCCTATACAAACATACACCTTATAGACCTCGTACAACATCCTAACCCTTTATTGACCTATCCTGTACAAACATACACCTTATAGACCTCGTACAACATCCTAACCCTTTATTAACCCATCCTGTACAAACATACACCTTATAGACCTCGTACAACATCCTAACCCTTTATTAACCCATCCTGTACAAACATACACCTTATAGACCTCGTACAACATCCTAACCCTTTATTAAACCATCCTGTACAAACATACACCTTATAGACCTCGTACAACATCCTAGCACTTTATTAACCTATCCTGTACAAACATACACCTTATAGACCTCATACAACATCCTAACCCTTTATTAACCCATCCTGTACAAACATACACCTTATAGACCTCGTACAACATCCTAACCCTTTATTGACCTACCTGGACAAACATACACCTTATAGACCTCGTACATCATCCTAACCCTTTATTGACCTACCTGTACAAACATTCACATTATAGACCTCGTACAACATCCTAACCCTTTATTAACCCATCCTATACAAACATACACCTTATAGACCTCGTACAACATCCTAACCCTTTATTAACCCATCCTGTACAAACAAACACATTATAGACCTCGTACAACATCCTAACTCTTTATTACCCATCCTATACAAACATACACCTTATAAACCTCGTACAGCATCCTACACATAACCATGTACATTTCTGTTGATGTGTGTATGTAGTATATCTTTACATTTTGTCTTTGGCTGTTTCGTACATGGATACGTATCCATGTTTGTCAATAAAACCTTCGTCTTGGTACAAATAGTTGCTAGCTTTTGAGAGTTGTATATGTACTGTCTGAATGTAGAACATAGTTTTTCTTACCACACACATGCGTTCACAGCACATCTATTGTCATACGATCGGCGAGCTTTGTCTGGAGAGTCTTCATTAACACATGTTCACAGGTGTTGCGGATACATACATACATGTACGGTTTATTAAACAATCGATAGTATATACCAGTGATACAAAGCATTCGATGTATATCGTAATTGTTATAAGTCCTTTCATCATTAGCTAGCCTGCATCTCACATAATTAACCTCGCGTGAAGTTAAAACATTATAAGTATTTCCCGACCTATTGCGACCACATGTCCTCTTTATAATATCAAAAGTTCGCCTGAAACTGGCGGAATTATAAAGAAATTTTACTTGATGGTGTTAAAATGATAAATTGTTACTTAAGACTGTCTTAGTATCAGTGTTTGTGACAATACATTGGAAAAGCTCAAATTATTATTACTTCTAAACCCATAAACACATTAATCCTAATAGCAGTACACCACGACAGTACTATACAAAGTTGTGTATTACAGAGCATCCGTTAAGGTATAGCCTACAGCACATTCATACAAAATCAACAATGCTTCAACCGATTTAATTACTACACTGTTGTCGAATATCATCAATATTTATCGCAATTCCCTAAAGGAACCAGGTTTCAACCAATTACCAACGCGATGACTTCGCGTGCCAAGCAACTCCTCTAGCCTATGATGCAATCCAGTATCATAGATGAATTGCGAAAGTGAAATGGTAAGTTACTAGGATTTGGAATCTGATATCCTTGTCACAGTATTTGAGGAATTTTGTAAGTTTAAATCTACCATGCTTTTAGTCCAAATACTAAAGTTCGTAATCATTCACCATTCTGTAGAGTATGTTATCAAATATTACATAGCTGTTTCTGCTGAGGACATTGTTCTGCATGAATGAATTGGAAATCAACCTGTGTAATATTTATTGTGTATTACTGAATCTCATCTTTTTTATGCCTTACGGGCAAATATCGAATTCAAAAGAACCTGAAACAAAATGATATCAGTATAAGATCGGCATACATAATAGTCATACTAATATTATGATAATGAATTATATACACAACACGTGGAATGATGATTTTGTTTTATATGATGTAACTGCGGTACAGACAACACCATGAATACTAAATATTACTTAATTGTAAATATACCATCGTAGTTCGACGGAAAATCAACAAAACTATAGAGCAAAGTTAGACAAAGGAAATTTATTGAATGCTACACCTCTAAAGTGAGAAATGAGGTACTAACAAAGAAAACAGCTTCCGATACGAATAGTGCAATGTTATGATAAAAAACCAATTAGGCATGCGTGGAAATCCGATTATAAAACCAAACATATTGCTGTTTTTTTAAATCTACTCGGTACTTTAAAAGTGTATTTCGCTGGTACAGAGTTTCACTATTTTACCAAAATAACATGCAAAGAAGAATTTCTTTTGCAATAAATTGTGAAATGACCTTCATTTTGTTTTAACGTTTTGCTAATTTGATGTTTCTAGTTTTCCAATTTTATTCCCTTCCCGAACATAATAAAAAGGAGACACCTTGAAAGTAAGCTGTATTAGATATAGGTTTTAATCAATTAACGTTTGGTGTCTTTGTTCAGTTAATTACCTAAAATACCCGTATCAATGTCATAAGATGAAAGCCAATGGACACATTAAATCGATTGATACCGTATCTAATTGTGGTTCAACAAAAAAACATCGACCTCCATGATGTTATCTATAGATAAAAGCGAAGAATAGCATACATGTGTGATCGTAATTATAACTCAGAATCGATAACACGAGGGCAGGACATGAACAAAGTATAGACTTACATGGGGACCATTGTAAAATTACAAGGGGACCAAGGCCAGGTGGTCCGGAAGGGTTAGCGTCCGCTGCGACACTCGCCTTCCTAATCAAGTCTTAGTTATATCAATTCCTCAACATGAGAACTACAGGGTATACCAAATGGTATTGAACACGTCTCGCTTCATCACACAAAGAAATATAATATTTTAATGGGATGATGATATCGACGATAACACTCCCCCGTGGTCTTCATCAATATATCCCTCGAAACCATGTGTTGTGAGTTTTTTTCTGTCAGAAGTCGAAACTTGTTACGGAAATCGTGAGAGTTTGAACACGTCCATAAACAACAATAAGTTTAGACATCTCAAACTCCGTATATAGAAGGTTCAGGGATATTGATATCAATTTATGATTGGGAAATTGAATTCTTCATGATCAGTTTTAGCTGTCACCGTAGGCTGTTTCAACCGTTACTTGTAATCATTTGATATGGACACCGGAGGATTTCAAGGCCGAACATATTTGTTGATGAAGACAATGGAGAATATTTAAGTATTGTGTTTCCTTGTGCGTTATGACGGCCGACGTGTTTGTTAGTATGCCTAGTGGTTCGCGGCCTTGAGTCTCACTTGAAATATGTCCAATAATAAGTCGGATTTGGCCTTGACTGGTATGTCGAGAGTTGTCGATGTAAGAGAAAACGCCGACATTTTACGAAACACCTGGTCGTGTTGTCCTTGTAGGTTTTCAAGAGTCTCAATGCAAATCTATTTTTTGTTTATATTTTGTTTAATTGATTTTTGATTATGGATTCGTTATCATGTCGGTAACTGAATAATTGTTTCGTTATCGTGTCGGTAACTGAATAATTGTTTCGTTATTGTGTCGGTAACTGAATAATTGTTTCGTTGTTGTGTCGGTAATGGAATAATTGTTTCGTTATTATGTGTAAACACTGTTATACTGATAAACCGTGTAAACACTGTTATACTGATAAACCGTGTAAACATTGTTGTACTGATAAACCGTGTAAACACTGTTGTACTGATAAACCGTGTAAACACTGTTATACTGATAAACCGTGTAAACACTGTTGTACTGATAAACCGTGTAAACACTGTTATACTGATAAACCGTGTAAACACTGTTATACTGATAAACCGTGTAAACACTGTTATACTGATAAACCGTGTAAACACTGTTATACTGATAAACCGTGTAAACACTGTTATACTGATAAACCGTGTAAACACTGTTATACTGATAAACCGTGTAAACACTGTTATACTGATAAACCGTGTAAACACTGTAATACTGATAAACCGTGTAAACACTGTTATACTGATAAACCGTGGTAACACTGTTATACTGATAAACCGTGTAAACATTGTTATATTGATAAACCGTGTAAACACTGTCATACTGATAAACCGTGTAAACACTGTTATACTGATAAATCGTGTAAACGCTGTTATACTGATAAACCGTGTAAACACTGTTATACTGATAAACCGTGTAAACACTGTTATACTGATAAACCGTGTAAACATTGTTATACTGATAAACCGTGTAAACACTGTTATACTGATAAACCGTGTAAACACTTATACTGATAAACCGTGTTTACATTGTTATACTGATAAACCGTGTAAACACTGTTATACTGATAAACTGTGTTTACATTGTTATACTGATAAACCGTGTAAACACTGTTATACTGATAAACCGTGTAAACACTGTTGTACTGATAAACCGTGTAAACATTGTTATACTGATAAATCGTGTAAACATTGTTATACTGATAAACCGTGTAAACACTGTTATACTGATAAACCGTGTAAACACTGTTATACTGATAAACCGTGTAAACACTGTTATACTGATAAACCGTGTAAACATTGTTATACTGATAAATCGTGTAAACATTGTTATACTGATAAACCGTGTAAACACTGTTATACTGATAAACCGTGTAAACACTGTTATACTGATAAACCGTGTAAACACTGTTATACTGATAAACCGTGTAAACATTGTTATACTGATAAACCGTGTAAACACTGTTATACTGATAAACCGTGTAAACACTGTTATACTGATAAACCGTGGTAACACTGTTATACTGATAAACCGTGTAAACATTGTTATACTGATAAACCGTGTAAACACTGTTATACTGATAAACCGTGTAAACACTGTTATACTGATAAACCGTGTAAACACTGTTATACTGATAAACCGTGTAAACATTGTTATACTGATAAACCGTGTAAACACTGTTATACTGATAAACCGTGTAAACATTGTTATACTGATAAACCGTGTAAACACTGTTATACTGATAAACCGTGGTAACACTGTTATATTGATAAACCGTGTAAACACTGTTATACTGATAAACCGTGTAAACACTGTTATACTGATAAACCGTGTAAACATTGTTATACTGATAAACCGTGTAAACACTGTAATACTGATAAACCGTGTAAACACTGTTATACTGATAAACCGTGTAAACACTGTTATACTGATAAACCGTATAAACACTGTTATACTGATAAACCGTGTAAACACTGTTATACTGATAAACCGTGTAAACACTGTTATACTGATAAACCGTGTAAACACTGTTATACTGATAAACCGTATAAACACTTATACGGACAGCGACATAACTTTAACTGAAAGACAGTATACTTATGTGTATGAGCAATCAATACACCACAAACTGATAAGACACTTGAGATTTTCTATCAAATATATCTTATCTCAATATTCCAAAGCTAATTGTTGCGACATAGTAGTCGATTTGAGGTAAGTCGAAGTCGCCTATGCTATGTGATTTTATCGAGATAAAGCAGGATTCTGCGTATAAAAACAAGTGAACGGTAAACCCCACTTCGAATTGGCCTGTAGGTGCCAGGAGCTATAAGACTGTTCTGTTCTTCTTCTCTATTCTGTGATATTAGAAATACATTGCATTGATCCCGAAGGATGCATGGAGGTATATCGAGATTGCCGTAGTATCCATACACTCAATCAAAATTGTAGTGCAACATAACCAAACCGAAGTTGTCTGTTATAAAACACACATGTAGGAGCAAATCGCCCCCAAAGACAGGACATTGCTAGGATTGGGTTAATAGGTTATCTCCCCTCCTGTTTCTGAGTTCAAGGAACTAGCCCGTTAGTATTATTAGTATTAATAGCTCCAAATGAAGAGTAAGTAGAATTTTAATGTCTGTTGTATTAACTACGTTATATACAAATACTACCTGATGATTAATAGAGATGTTTAAACAGTGGCAGAGCTTCTGAAAGAGAAAAAAAACTGAAATAATAGAGGATCCAGCAACATTTTCATCATTAAACCTGAAAATAACCATTTCTCTCTGTTTTTTTACTCTTGGAACAATGTGATCTCTTGCAGTAGATCTACATTAACATAGTTATTCAGACAAAATTCCTTTCGAATTAATCTTACATAGTTGTTTGTTTGCAATTGAATGTGTCTACTTATTGATGATTGAAATTGAAAATCCCATAACCTGTTGATGTCCCAGCCTACATTTCCGATCTGAAATGTCTCAAATATTAGGCATGTCTGTATGATGAAATGCTCGTTTTGATATTTTAGCAAATTAATTGGAATTAATCAATATCGTGAGGCCGATCCTATCACTACTGAGCCAGCGTGTCATTGATGAAATGCCTGTGGCTGTACCGACTTGATATTCCTATCACGTGATCCACATTTCCAGATTAATCTCCTGTGTTGTTTTAACATGTATGATTCCTTTTCCATTTATGTTAAACTGACGCCTGTCCTGTCGGATCTGATAGTCGTGTATTGTATATAAGTAATAACTGAGAATTGATAATAATCAATACTATGTTAGAATAAGCTGATGAAAACTGTTAACCCGTTCCCTTTTCATATTTTCTACATATTGTTATGCTTCACCATATAATCTTTGGCAATCAGGAATCATACAATTATCTCATTAATAAACCGATCGCGAATATGTTGCTTTGGTAGATTTCATGGACTGCGAAGCTCAATGTTGAATTCGTCTCAAGAGCAACTCATCACTCTATGAAATCGACCAAAGCAACATTCAATCCTTATTTTTCAACAAACACGCATTATTCCTTATAAATTGAAAAGTACAAGTCTTCGGTTACTAGAACGTGTTCAAGTCTTATGGTTTGTCTTAAAAGAAATAGCCCTTCATTAGATATTAAGCAACACCTTTTCCATTAAACAATATAACGATAGCGTGATTTGATTGAAATATTAATTTGATAGTTGAGTAGAAAAAATACTATCAAAATGTTCCGCCAGCTGCGCGGACGAATGTCTCCTGCTTCGATTTGAGCTGAACAGCTATCTATACGAAATATGTGGGAGGCTAAAGTTGGTTCCGAGTTCCGAGTTCCGAGTTCCATTAAGTAAAACGGAACTAGGAATTAGTTCCCGAATTTTATCTCTGATGGTGAAACTGGCAAATTATGTATTTCAGGGAAATTGTTAGACTCGTTTGGTAATTATATTAGTGATAGACAGCAACAAGTCTTTGTTGCAAATAATAAGTCTTTAGTTAAATCTACAAATTCCAGTGTTCCCCAAGGCTCGGTATTAGGCCCTCTTTTATTTATTCTTATATATAAATGACAAAGCCGATAACATTGAAAATTTATGCAAATTATTTGAAGATGATACTTCCTTACTCTACTCGGATACCTCACCTCAAACCATTGAAACAAAGATAAATAGCGATCTAGGTAAAATTAAACACTGGGCAGATAAGTGGTTAGTAAATTTTGATCCTGCTAAGACGGAGGCATTACTTGTTTCCAACTTTGAGCTTGACCATGTTATTGAAATAAAGTTTAATAATGTAAATGTTGACTTTGTAGAGAATAATAAGCACCTAGGAGTAGTATTAAATGAAAATTGTAAATGGAGTTGACATATTGAAAACATTTGTGAAAATGTGGCAAAACCGGTAAGTGTTTTACTCAAACTGAAGTATGTGTTGAACAGACGAACTGTAGACAAAATGTACAGGTCATACATTCTTCCTTTATTAGAATATTGCTGTGAAGTATGGGACGGATGTACGCTCGGTGATGCGGACAATTTAGAAAAACTCCAGCTAGAGTCTATTCGTATAATTACTGGATTACCTTCTAATACAAGTAGGGAATCATTATATTCTGAGAGTGCACTAGAACCATTAACAAATAGAAGGAAAAGGAGAAAATTATAACTTTTCTACAAAATTAACGCTTATCTAACGCCGAACTACCTTACAGCTTTACTTCCTCCTTTAGTTTCGCAAAATATACAATATAACCTCCTAACAACTATTGTTTACCTAATTTTAGACTGCATCTTACAATCACTTCTTTTCCCCTCTCTACTATTCGACTTTGGAACAACTTAGAACCTAACATAAGACAGAGCATGTCAGTCTCAGTATTTAAAGACACTCTTCGTAAGCTTAATGACATAAATATTCCTATTTATTATTTGATTGGTGACAGGAAATCTAACATTTTGCATGCCAGATTAAGATGTAGATCGAGTACTCTAAATGACGACTTATTTCATGCTAATTTGATTGATTTCCAACTTTGTCATTGTGGACACTATATAGAAAATGCTTACCATTTCTTCTTTAATTGTAACAAGTATGTAGATCAGAGAGTAAAATGGTATCGCGAGTTAAATGAATTCATCCCACTAGACCTGCAACTAATATTACATGGAAGTCCTGATTTAACAAAGGAAGAAAGCGAAAAAATATGTCTGCACACTCAGCAATATATTCGTGATACAAACGGATTTTGATTTCTGCATCTCCCTCTGCACTATTCTTCTCCCTCTATCACTCCCTCCCTATCAGCTCTCTTTCTCTTCCTTTAGTCAAAAATGTCCCTTCAATGATATATACATTTTTTATGTACACTTTGTATGTATAACAAACGACAGCGTCTTTGATCTTTCTCGATTCATATGACATTTGCGAAACGGATATATCAGAAGGAAAGGAAAGACAGCGGTGAAAGCAAAACATGGCATGAGATATGATGAACATTGAACATCTGAAAGTATGGAATAGTTTAATGTCAACAAATGTCAGCTGAATCGAGAAAGATCACTCACTCTGTCTAAAAACAATACTTTAAAACTTTCTTGTTAAATATGTTCTAATTATTCTTCAAAAATTGTAAATTAAATTGTAAATGAAGGAGACTTCTGAATTCTCTCCCTCCGTTTCCCTCTAATTATCACCCTATCTCTACTCTTCTTAAACTCACATTTTTGAAAATAAAATCTCTTTATCGAAATTCTTATGATAATATATGTAAATATTTGTGATGTATACTGTTTTTTGGAAAGGGCTTTATATAAGATGGAAAACTTGCGCACGATCCCTTTGTATATTTTTTATACAAGAAAATATTTTTAAACTAAACTTTATCTCAATATGAGACCCGAATCTGGAAAAAAATAATGTATGTGTCAATGGGTGCAAAGGCAGTTATTACTCGCGTATAAGCTTTACGGGAGATGGTCCCAGTTCCCAGTTTCGTTTAAGATCAATCTTAGAACGGAACATGGAACTGGTTTCTAGTTCAATTTATTTTAAACGGAACTGGGAACTAGGACCAAGTCTCGTAAAGACTATACGTGACTAATAACTGCCTTTGCACCCATTGGCATATACATTATTTCAGTTTCAGATTCGGGTCTCATTTGAGCAACGAACAGTGGTTTTAATGGTGTTATAGTCGATATGGCAGCAAGATGTATGATGGGCAAATGGCATGGCAACCTGGTAGGGTGTTATAGCCTGAGGCACTGGGTGTTATAGCCTGAGGCACTGGGTGTTATAGGCGTATGGTGGCAACTGTGCCTCTTAGCATTGTGTCAATGGGGAAATGCGGAGCAAATCTAAATACATTTATCTTTATAATTAAGATAAATTACGTAGAATATTTTTCTTTAAGGAATTTGGGAACTAATTCCTGGTTCCGTTTTTCTTAAACGGTTCCTACTTCCGTTGTTCTTAAACGGATCTGGGAACTGGGACCAAGTCCCGTGAAGCTTATACATAGTATTTCCGTTTTACTTAAACGGAACTCGGAACTCGGGACCAACTTCAGGCTACCGATTAGGTCAAGTATATTTGGGTGACCTAGATTCTTTTCTTGATTGTTGGACACCTTGATGTTCCCTGGATAATAAGTAATTGTCTTGTCTCGCCTGCAGCTGTTACAGTTTTTTTAGTGTCTTCTTGCAGTGATATATTTGGGTTTAAACTAGAGCGGTTTTGATGATTTCCCACGGGTGACCGGGTGGCACAATAGTGACACATTTACTTTTCACCTAGACAGCCGGGGTTCGAATCGCCGATCGGACGTGAAAAAGTTTGAAGTCACCTGCCCGACCACGTGAGTTATCTCCGGGTACCCTGGTTTCCTCCCACAGTAAGATCCCTCGCGCGCTTCTATCCGGGCCAGCAGGGGTGATTTATATATTATTAAGTAGTTATAATTTTCTTCGCAATTGTTGTTAAACAAATAAAGCTTTATATTTACACGTTTATTAATTTTATATAAACTAACATCAGACAGTTAGCCCTAACACAGGATAATGGTATTCTCATTGAGCGTCTGATTGTAGAAACCATTGATCAGCATGTACCAGCATGACAAGTAATCTATATAATATCATAATTTGACATTGCTGTTTCTCACGATGAATATTGATATCGATATATTTTTTACAAATTGAAATGATACTCACCTCGTATATACTTTTACATATTGTAGTGATAACGTCATTGGGCATTGCTGTAAAATGATACGATATCAGATGAAAAGGATGTTTTATATTACAAACCATGTCTAATGTCTCAAAGAAATAAACGAACACATCTTGTTTGCATATAAGGGAATCGTACAGAATGTGATACAATTTCTAACATTACACTGTGTGTTGACTCATTTACCTTCATCTTACTGTATCTCACTTCAGTTTGATGGTAGGGGTCGACTAAAGGCTGGCCCCCTGTGGAATCGGTGAATTCTATCAATGCTCGCTGACAACATACAGTAGTAGAGACCAGAATTTATTGTATGCCCTATGGCACACTTGGAATATTTGTCTTATTCTTTTTTTCTCTGGAATTTTCCATGCTGTCCTGTCTGTTCCTTCTACGTTTTCATGTCTTCCTTGTCCATTTGACACCTGTCCCCATATAAATCTACATTGTATTTCGAGGGCGTTTAACTCCTTAACATACGCTACTTTTTCAAAGTCTATTGTTTCATAAAAATGCATTAACTCGTTTGAGATCAACTTTACATATACAATCATGTTTGTTTTAGATTGTTTAAGTATGCGTTATTGACAAACACATTTGTGGTATAGGTCCTTAAATGTCATACGGAAGATGCTTACATCGCCTGCCTGGTGATACTCCGAACATTCATCACCTTATATTATCAACCAATATTCTATCAGTAGTGTGTATAGTATCACAAATGATTTAATATGTTTGTAGCATATGTATACAGGCATTTATTTCACTTCCGCTTCTGAATTGCTAACTATGTTGAGGAAAAACCTTGCAGATGCTAATTTTCTTAAATGTAAGACTGGTATAAACGCATATATCTAAGGTTTATTTTTAAAATAGCAATATGTGTATGAATATATTTCGGAGTTAGGTCATATGATCCGGATATAAAACTCCAGGCTGTAGTATTACATTGATACATTATGTCAACCTGCTATGAATATGGCCTACGACAGCGTAAGAGCCTCTCCCAGACTGGCATTAGGGATATATCTAGATTTACACTTTCCGGTCGTCACTGTTTCCTACCTATCTCCAGTTCACACATCATTTATGGTACACAAGTATATCTAAACGAACTTCATTTACAGACTCTTCTCTTTGATGTTAATGTTATTCGTACGACAGTTGCAAGGTCTAGAAGTATCAAACTTTTACAGATCAAGTTATCAAACGTATTCGTTTCATTTTTTTTCGGAAACCTTGTTTTAGACCTGAATACCTAATATTAACTGTTCGGAAACCTAGTTTTGACCTGAATACCCAATATTCACCGTCAGAGACCTGGTGTGAACCTCCATACCCAATTCACTGTTCGGCGATCTGGATTAGACCTTATACCCAAATTATTGTTCAGAGACCTGGTGTAGATCTTAATACCTAATATTCACCGTTCGGAGATTTTATTTAAACCTATGAACCGTTCGCCGTTCAAGAGCCCTTATTTGTCCCATGATAAGCTAATGTTGTACACTCACCAAAATGTAGTTTTCATCTTCACGACTTAAAACATCTCAATCTTAATCGACAATGAACATGCATTGTATATTATGTTGACTAGACATTTTATGTGCCTTTGCATAAATATATACTGTGCATACATCTATCTCGAATATATTTTACATAGATTCCATATATTCTTAAAATAGACGTTATATGAATATTGGTATGGATAAATAATGTATGTATCCTGTATATTCCAGACTTATGGAACCTACACGCACGTGAGCTCAACCACAGACCGTGGATAGGGCGTTAGACCGTAAAGTAATAGAGATTCCATGTCATTACAGATAAACGATGGACATTATCATATAGAACATAAAGTAGATCTGTTACGGTTTATACCGGTATTCTAACAATGCCAACAATTTAGGGGAATCGTCATATTGTGGTTCTCATTAAGCGCGATTACTGGAATTTATCAGCCGTGAAATACACCATTAGATCTTATACGATACTACAAACACACGTAACGGCCGGTCAATGGTGTTTAGAGGTCCATGGTTACAGACTGTCAAGAACTGTAGAATGATTCAAATCAGGATATGTTTGGTAACTGATTAACAGAGAAAGCAATACAGGATCTACTAATGTCACAGCTAGTACACATAGAAAAGTACTTCAAATATACATTAAAAACTATCTTTATATAATATACATCGTATTGAAATACAGTGTAACTAGAAGTTGTACAGAGTTGGGATGTTGTCGTACCATTTGGGGAGATATGTATGATATGAAACACACCAGCCGTTACCGCCAGATAAGGTTGTCACGTGCAGTCATTGATCCGTAACGTCTATACTACAATAATATACTTTATACAGTTAAGTTGATAAGGCTGTAATAGTAAGCAATACACACGGGAGTTCGGTACAAAGTAGAAGGAAATAGCACACAATATGAACGACAAATAAAGGGCTGTGATCGATCGTCATCATATACTTCTGTAATGCCTCAATTAAACATGCATATATATAGTGTGTTAATATCCAACAAAAAGGTCGAGGCAGCAAACAGACTGGAGTATAGAACAATAGACCATAGTTACTGATGATAAGCATGTGTTTAGAAACAAAACCATTGTACGGTATAATGTTTTCATTACCAACCGTTACTGGAGTCGTCTCGGGGGAATTTGTAAAACTGAATAGCTACTGAATAGCAGGGGCACATTATATACATCATCTGATAAAGCATTCCCAAAAGCAATAAAGTATCGAGCGTTCTGTTACCTTACAAACCACCATTCCACTTTCAGACCACGTTACACAAAGGCTGGTGTGACCTATTGTCATCCATTTTCATATATATTGTTCCTGGTGCCGAATATGTTGTACCGAAATTTGACGCATTTGTTTACCGCTTCTTAAGAACGGAATACATTTCAAATGTTCGTTTGATAAACATATCGTTTTCACGATGAATATTGTTTATAAATGAAAGGCGTAAAAAAATGCAAATGACCTTTACACGAACAACTAAATTTTGCTCATGACCCGATGGAACTGTTTATAGCCCACATTTCCTCCATCCGGGTTCCTAGAGACTAATGAAAGTTAAACAAAATAAACCTTAAACACTTAAAATTCCACTGTTTCAAAATGAATTCCATTTAAGCTCATTTTTCTTGAAATTTGCCTGAAACGCAAACGGTATGATGAAACACATCTTGTTAATTGGACGCTAAATGAGTTAATATTTGTTCTGAACATAAATCCGATCTCAAACCCTCTCAAACGTGGGTGAACTTGACCAAAGTAACGATTTACATGTGGAGACAGTTGCAAAAATTTAAGACATTACATACCTACATGTACGTGTTTCGGGAGAACACGCGTTTTCTCCTTCACCGTCTGTGGAAAATCGAAGTATAACAAAGAATACAATATGCCTTTATACATATGTGTCTATTTTTCAGGCTATTTTACTGTCACGCCAGATTCTGCATTGCTTTTACTCTTGATGTGAATTTGTGTATGTCATCAATTCCACTAATAGATGAACGCAGTTACATTGTATATATAATGTACATAAATTCAACGTAAAATAATTTGTTTATGAACAGAATTCTCTATGGTGTTAAGAATTGAAAATGTACCGATCTATATTGTGTTGTAATAAGATTATTATCTATAACATATATAAACAGTTGAGTCAATACGCGTAACAACGACACATTTAAAACATGAGAAACAACAGAAGAAACTGATAGGAAATTTTGAATACCATCTATAAGCATCCTGCATTTTCCTCAATAATATATTAATATAACAGAGTCACGTTAGCCCCAGTTCATTTAGATTAATTATTAATAATAAATAAGTAATTGTTGGCGGTGTGGATTGTATCAGTGTTGTTGTTCAGTAAGTCCTATTGTAACTAAAGATCAATAATATCAAACACCGCCAACGTATATTGTGTAACATGAAATATATTCCTGTGTACTGTCTTCCGTGGTTTGGACATTGAAAATTATTTCATGTGTACAAATTTGTGGGGTTAGCCCATCCAAGAACAACATAACAATAATACATACAACAATGATATAACAATAATACATACAACAATGATATAACAATAATACATACAACAATGATATAACAATAATACATACAACAATAATACAACAATAATAATTTAACAATAATATAACAATAATACATACAACAATAATATAACAATAATACATACAACAATGATACAACAATAATATAACAATAATACATACAATAATAATTTAACAATAATATAACAATAATACATACAACAGTTATATATCAATAATACATACAACAATGATATAGCAATAATACATACAACAATAATATAACAATAATATAACAATAATACATACAACAATAATATAACAATAATACATACAACAATAATATAACAATAATACATACAACAATGATATAGCAATAATACATACAACAATAATATAACAATAATATAACAATAATACATACAACAATAATATAACAATAATACATACAACAATAATATAACAATAATACATACAACAATGATATAACAATAATACATACAACAATGATATAACAATATTTCATACAACAATGATATAACAATACTACATACAACAATGATATAACAATAATACATACAACAATGATATAACAATAATACATACAACAATAATATAACAATAATATAACAATAATAATATAGCAATAATACATACAACAATAATATAACAATAATACATACAACAATAATACATACAACAATGATATATAACAATATTACATACAACAATGATATAACAATATTACATACAACAATAATACAACAATAATACATACAACAATGATATAACAATATTTCATACAACAATGATATAACAATAGTATAACAATAATATAACAATAATATAACAATAATAACATTTGTATTCATATTCGAACATTTCACGATATACGGTAAATATAGCCAATCCTATTTCCAGTACTAATAAGAATATTTACCATTTCTTTTTCTAGTACTAATATGAATATTTACAATATTGACAAAGTCTCAAGTGAGCTATTTTACCATTCCTATCTCTACTACTAATATGAATATTTACAATATTGACAAAGTCTCAAGTGCAAAATCGCCTTTTGTCCGTCGTCGTCCGTCGTGCGTCGTGCGTCGTCCGTCGTGCGTCGTGCGTCCGTAAACAATTTACATTTTCGACTTCTTCTCCAAAACCCCTTAACCAAATTCAATGACATTTTGCAGGAAGCTTCTCTGGCTAAAGGTCAACCAAAATTGTGAATTATATGGTCCCCACCCCCAGGGTCCTGAGGGGCGGGGCTAAAAAAGCGTCAAATTGACTAAAACTTCAAAAATCTTCTTCTCTACTCTCAGATATGGTAGAATCAAACACTCTTCATAGATGGAAGGGTCTTAATGTGCTTTACCAAAATTGTGAATTTCATGACCCAGGGTTCTCAGGTTTGCCCCTGGGGAGGGGATTAACTTTACTACAGTTTATATAGGGAAATCACATTTTTGACTTTTATTTGGTTTATTTCTATTGGAATTCATTCTAATTTGGCTAACATTATCAGCTTGTGATGGCAGTTTGATGGTATACACATGTTGGCCCTGACTGACCCCCAGGGGCTGATGGGTGGGGCTAAAAAGGGTCAAATTGACTGAAATTTCAAAAAACTTGTCAAGACCCAAATAAGGTAGAATCAAATACTCTTTATAGATGGAAGGGTCTTGAGGTACTTAACTTAGATTATGAATTTCATGACCCTGGGGTCACACATTTGCCCCTGGGGAGTGGATAAATTTTACTATAGTTTACATAGGGAAATCACATTTTTGATTATGATTTTTTTCTCTGTTGGAATTCATTTAAACTTTGTTAACATTATCAGCATTGGATGACAGCTTAATGGTATACACTTGTTGGCCCTGACTGACCCCTAGGGCTGATTTTAAATCTTAACCTAATTTATAATTTATACATTTTTTTATTTCACATTTTCAACAATTTTATTGATGAATCAAAATGTTACAGAGTCAGTCGAATTCTACAACAACATAATAAATAACAAATGCCAAATTATGTCAGAGAGAGAATAGCACGTGGACAGTGTTGAAGATAGTAAACGTAATATTATCCCAACATTTGTAGAATTAGTGTGACATTACTGTCACAGTGTATTAAGAAAATAGTCAAACAATATGACTAACAAAATATTTATGTAAGAATAGGTTGACATGACGCTATTTTATTGTTGTTGTGACGTCATACAATTGTTGAGTACGCCAAGAGCACGTGTAGCTTGAAAATCCCAAACCGGTAAACTGCGGGTATCCCTGTCCATGTCAGGAAAACACTTACAGTGGTGTAGTCTCACTCCTGGTGTTCAGGAAATATAAACGAATTAAACGTATCATTAAATAACATTTTATCAGGGAAATTTTATCAATTACAGAGGCGCCCAGTAACAGAATATCGGACTAATTTTTTTTCAACGGATCACCTTAAAACGTGGATTAAGAATACTCAGTCACCTCCTACAAACCGTTTCACATTTTGCTGTGTCTAACTCACCCTTCACATTTTGCTGTGTCTAACTCACCCTTCACATTTTGCTGTGTCTAACTCACCCTTCACATTTTGCTGTGTCTAACTCACCCTTCACATTTTGCTGTGTCTAACTCACCCTTCACATTTTGCTGTGTCTAACACACCCTTCACATTTTGCTGTGTCTAACTCACCCTTCACATTTTGCTGTGTCTAACTCACTCTTCACATTTTGCTGTGTCTAACTCACTCTTCACATTTTGCTTTGTCTAACTCACCCTTTACATTTTGCTGTGTCTAACTCACCCTTCACATTTTGCTGTGTTTAACTCATCCTTCACGTTTTGCTGTGTCTAACTCACCCTTCACATTTTTATACATACAGGTTTGTCGCATTGGAGTGTGAGGTGGTGATCAATAGAATATTCGAACTCTTTCAGATTCGTCTATAATTTCTCTCTTAATAGAGCTTCTTAAAGGTCAGTCCGAGACAAACTAGGTAGCACGAATTCATGATATGATGAACGTCACAAATCCTCTATGGAAATCAGTCACTTCGCATATCAGAAAAATGGCACATCTAAGGAAGAAGAAAATAAACAAAAACTGGGCTTAGGTCGATATTTGAAGAAACATAATATACGTCTACAAAGACTCGGCTTCCTAGCTAATTTGGTACCTTTTGGTTGGACTAGCTACCGTCTTTTCTTACTATGGACGTCTTGGGTATATACTGGTGGTATCGACATTGTCCAGAGGGCTTACAGGACGTATACTATCCTGTAAAATGTCATACAGAATTATCTAAAGTACTAGTACCAACACTTAGGAATGGTAACGTGTCCATCCCGTCAAGCATTAACATGTTTCTGTTGGCTTGGATACTATATTCAATTGTCTAAGGACAGCTTAATTATGTAGGTCAGCATATGGTTGTACAGCATACAAAAACAGTGAACATCCTCATTGAAGACTTTTTTTCGACATACAATGTACATACATGTATGTATATTGTACCGATATTGAATTCGTACAAAAACAGTGAACATGCAAAGAAATGAACATTCATTTTTGTTCGGCATTTTTCAGGCATTTTTCACTGTTATCTCTCTAATTTCTGCTAAGGAAACAGATTGGTAATACTTTAACGACTAGTATCTGGGTATTTTTTCATGGTTTACAATACTTAATGCATCGTGTGATGTAACTCAAGTTCATGCTCACTAATAAAACTCTATATACTGGTATGCGGGGCGTACGTTTTCGGCTTGTAGACACAACACTAGAGTCATCATTGTGGAATATATTTCGTAATGTTTGTGTCATTTACATGTTTAAGGTATTTATGCGTGAAAACATGTATATTTTATGTATTTATTTCCTGTTAATAGCTTATACCGCGGACGTAAATCTTCATTCAGAGAAAAACTCGTTAGCTTACAGATAATTGCGCAGTATGCGTTGGTCACCGAGCTGTAAAGGTCGCCATTTTGTCGACAGTTATAGTTATTGATTGTGGACTGAATAATTAAAGAAATACGAAATTCAAACAAACAACATGCTCTCACTCCTATTGTTATTGAAAATGTCACAATATACAGGAATTAACGAGGAGATTGATAGAGAAACAACGAATAAACTATAGACCGTAAAACCACGTGACTTCTCAAGGCAGGAGTCGGCCATTACTCTCAATTTATGCTTTTGTTTTCTAACAAATACAATGATTTCTTTATGGACTACTTAAGCAAGGTAAAACTAAGTTATCTTTATGATTGTCCTTCCTGTTATCCCTTTGAAGGACCTCGACCTTTTTCAAGAATGTTAGGTTTGAAGATCTAACGTGAGTCTGAGTACATAAGACCACGTGACCTGGTATGTCCCAGTATACATGATCGTGAGGCACTAATATATAGCACCTTCGGGAAATTTACGGGGTTTTATTATGTCATATAATACCGCGACATTGAAGGTTGTTTGCCTCTGCATAATTGATACGCTGAATCTCTATTCTTGTGCTGGCTTTATTCTGTGTTATTCGATATATGATATCTTGTATCTGTCACATAGAAACTTGTTTGTTTTGCCGAGAAATAGAAATATTCATACTTACTTCATTATAATACCCGGATGTATACATCCCATAAATCTCTGATATACACACTTTAAATAAAGTACATTGTATGTAGCTGTAGTACACTGATGATGTATACATGTAGCTTTACAGTACCAGGATGTATATATCCCATAATGCTCTGATATACACAAATTAAACACATAAACATTGTATATAGTTCTATAGTACCTAGATGTATTGTCTTTTTTTAGAACCAGGATGTATACAAATGTAGTTGCAAAGTACCCGGATGTACATTGTATGGTTATACAGTTATCGGTGTATACATGTATAGACAATGACAAAATCATGTATGTACAGTATCCGAATGTATAGATATACAGTACCCGGATGTATAGGTGTACAGTACCCGGATGTATAGGTGTACAGTACCCGGATGTATAGGTGTACAGTACCCGGATGTATAGGTGTACAGTATCCGGATGTATAGGTCTACAGTATGCGGATGTATAGGTGTACAGTACCCGGATGTATAGGTGTACAGTACCCGGATGTATAGGTTTACAGTATATTGCTGTATAGGTGTACACTACCCAGATGTATAGGTGTACAGTACCCGGATATATAGGTCTACAGTATCCGGATGTATAGGTGTACAGTACCCGGATGTATAGGTGTACAGTACCCGGATGTATAGGTGTACAGTACCCGGATGTATAGGTGTACAGTACCCGGATGTATAGGTGTACAGTATCCGGATGTATAGGTGTACAGTACCCGGATG
>NC_047030.1:3532323-3564998 GCF_902652985.1 Pecten maximus
TTCATCACTCACACACAATAGTTCTTCCATCACTCCACACAACACTAGTCCTTGGACTGATAGTTTTCATCACTCCACACAACACTAGTTCTTGGACTGATAGTTTTCATCACTCCTCACAACACTAGTCCTTGGACTGATAGTTTTCATCACTCCTCACAACACTAGTCCTTGGACTGATAGTTTTCATCACTCCTCAATGAATGTCTAAACTCTCCCCAGATATTTCCCCAGTAATAGGAGCTACCGATGCTACCCACTTTTCACTTAACTTATAATGTATTCCCGGGGGAACCACCAATTCATTGGTCTGATGTTCTTTCCCTACATCAGTTGGGTCCGACCTCATTGTTTGAGTCTGGTTCCAGGGTTCCTCAACCCCGACAAACCTATCTCTTTTGCTGAGAAAAATGATCTTTTTAAAAAAAAAAAAAAAAAAAAAGTATTTATAAAATAAAATCTTTAAAAAAAATGTTACCGAAACATCTAAAAACCTTGAAGTCGTAAGCTTTACTATACGATAAATATATCATACCAGAATGTACGTATCATTGTTCCCAGAAAGTGAACATCTCTACCGAACTCCGAGCTCTGTGCCTTTTGTACTGACCCGAAACATAAAGATATATTAATCCTGTTTAATTTAGATATTTTTTACCAGAGGAACCAATGATTAATTATCCTGTATGTGGGATCTTCATGGTTCTTTGTTCATATGGGATAGTATGAAACGAGTCTTGGAAGAATTTCGAGAAATTTCATATGAAATAAATTAAATTTTTTTCAAAACATAACTCAAAAAGCTTCCATTTTGACAGGTTTTATAGTCAAAATGTTGAGGACAAATCAAATGGAGACAGCCATTTTGTTGCACCATTGATATGACGTCACGTAATTATTCGTATGACGACGTCACAATCGATTTTTGACGGGCACGGCCGATGATAAACGACCCAGGGTATATTATACACAGGTGAATCTACTGAATAACAGGCCGATTCTGTGATAAAGTAAGATACATGTTATTTAATTATTTTCGAAATTCAGCATTAAAGTGTGTCACGTGTATTGAATTTTTCGGCACATCATGTTTTTCTTGCCTTGAGCTTTCTTAAAATCCTATGTTTACGCATTAGCTAACAGTGACGTTATGATGAAACAAAAAACAAAAAAACAAAAAAACCCAATGGAAAACATGTAAAAATAGATGTTTTCACACGTTAAGATGCATGCGAGATGACAATGGTGTATCCGCCCAAGGAACCGTATCCTACTTGTGTTACTCCAAGGCCTAGCAGACAATAGACACGTGTCGTAAACGGACGTGTGGAAACACAATATGCTGGGGATGAGAGAATTAAACTCCATGGGACTTCAGTGAAAATGGAATTCAACGTCGTCATTTAATCGATATCATTACAGTGTCGGTGTTATAAATGTGTTCGTGGATATGAGATGTCGTCGATAAAATGTACAATACCTATATCATACAGCCTGTAGTGAATGATAAACAGATACTCCGTAGATGTACTTATACCGTAATTATATATATAACATACCAATATCATAATAAATATACCGTAATTATATATATAACATACCAATATCATATTAAATATACCGTAATTATATATATAACATATTAATATCATATTAAATATACCGTAATTATGTATATAATTTGATTTTGTATGAAACACGCATTTTCATTGGCTGAAATAATTTTGTTATACCTCCATAACAAAATTTTTGACGTTGCGAAATGTAACGTCATTTTTGATTGTCTGATGACGTTGCGTAATAATTTATCACAGAAAAGAGTTCGCCAAAGAAAGTGAAATATCTTGGTGTGTATAAGACGAAATTAAATTATAAGAATTAACATTAATTATTTTTTCTGTTATACAGTCATAACAGAAAAAAACTGGAGTGTACTCTCTTCATAAACCGCTTCGCGGTTTATTTAGAGTACACTCCAGTTTTTTCTGTTATGACTGTATAACAGAAAAAATAATTGATATTAATCCTTAAATAACATATTAATATCATAGTAAATATACCGTAATTATATATATAACATACCAATAGCATATTAAATTTACCATAATTATATATATAACATATTAATATCATAATAAATATACCGTAATTATGTATATACAAAGATGTAACACATTAATATCATAGTAAATATACCGTAATTATATATATATTACATTAATATGTTACAAATATACGTATTCAGCAAATATATTCTGTATGTACAATGTACGTATAGATTCTGTAAGGAAATTGTCAAATGGCATAAATACTGTGTAAAAATATGCTGTAAACAAAATATTTGTGTAGATATTGGATACGACGAGTATAGTTCAACCAATTAGTCCATGATGACAACAGAAACGCGAGATGTAACATGCGTCACTCTTTTTTTTTTTTATCTTATTCTTGTATGAACAGATGCGTGATTATCCTATCCTGAATGACATTTTTTATTTTATTTACAATAGAACGTTTGCCAGATAGAGACATGTCACAAAGAGACTTGTCACACGGAGACTTGTCACATAGAGACTTGTCAAATAGAGACTTGTCACATAGACACTTGTCACACAGAGACTTGTCACATAGACACTTGTCACATAGACACTTGTCACATAGAGACTTGTCACATAGACACTTGTCACATAGAGACTTGTCACACGGAGACTTGTCACATAGACACTTGTCACACGGAGACTTGTCACACGGAGACTTGTCACATAGAGACTTGTCAAATAGACACTTGTCACATAGACACTTGTCACATAGACACTTGTCACATAGAGACTTGTCACACGGAGACTTGTCACATAGAGACTTGTCACATAGAGACTTGTCAAATAGGGATTTGTTACATAGAGACTTTTCACATAGAGACTTGTCACATAGAGACTTGTCACATAGACACTTGTCACATAGAGACTTGTCACATAGAGACTTGTCAAATAGGGATTTGTTACATAGAGACTTGTCACATAGAGACTTGTCACATAGACACTTGTCACATAGACACTTGTCACATAGACACTTGTCACATAGACACTTGTCACATAGAGACTTGTCACATAGAGACTTGTCACATATAGACTTGTCACATAGAGACTTGTCACATATAGACTTGTCACATAGAGACTCGTTACATAGAGACTTGTCAAATAGGGATTTGTTACATAGAGACTTTTCACATAGAGACTTGTCACATAGAGATTTGTCACACGGAGACTTGCCACATAGAGACTTGTCACACGGAGACTTGTCACATAGACACTTGTCACATAGACACTTGTCACATAGACACTTGTCACACGGAGACTTGTCACATAGAGACTTGTCAAATAGAGACTTGTCACATATAGACTTGTCTCATAGAGACTTGTCACATAGAGACTTGTCAAATAGAGACTTGTCACATAGAGACTTGTCACATAGACACTTGTCACACGGAGACTTGTCACATAGAGACTTGTCACACGGAGACTTGTCACATAGAGACTTGTCAAATAGAGACTTGTCACCTAGACACTTGTCACATAGACACTTGTCACATAGACACTTGTCACATAGAGACTTGTCACACGGAGACTTGTCACATAGAGACTTGTCACACGGAGACTTGTCACATAGAGACTTGTCACACGGAGACTTGTCACATAGACTTGTCACACGGAGACTTGTTACATATAATCTTGTCACATAGACACTTGTCACATAGACACTTGTCACACGGAGACTTGTCACATAGAGACTTGTCAAATAGAGACTTGTCACATAGAGTCTTGTCACATAGAGATTTGTCACATAGAGACTTATCACATATAGACTTGTCACACATAGACTCGTTACATAGAGACTTGTCACACGGAGACTTGTCACACGGAGACTTGTCACACAGAGACTTGTCACACGGAGACTTGTCACATGGAGACTTGTCACAAAGAGACTTGTTACATAGACACTTGTCACATAGAGACTTGTCACACGGAGACTTGTCACATAGAGACTTGTCACACGGAGACTTGTCACATAGACATGTCACACGGAGACTTGTCACATAGAGACTTGTCAAATAGGGATTTGTTACATAGAGACTTGTCACATAGAGACTTGTCACATAGACACTTGTCACATAGACACTTGTCACATAGAGACTTGTCACACGGAGACTTGTCACATAGAGACTTGTCAAATAGAGACTTGTCACATAGACACTTAGCACACGGAGACTTGTCACATAGAGACTTGTCACATAGAGACTTGTCACATAGAGACTTGTCATATAGAGACTTGTCACATAGACACTTGTCACATAGACACTTGTCACACGGAGACTTGTCACACGGAGACTTGTCACATAGACACTTGTCACATAAAGACTTGTCAAATAGAGACTTGTCACATAGAGACTTGTCACATAGACACTTGTCACATAGAGACTTGTCACACGGAGACTTGTCACACGGAGACTTGTCACATAGAGACTTGTCAAATGGACTTGTCAAATAGGGATTTGTTACATAGAGACTTTTCACATAGAGACTTGTCATAGACTTGTCACATAGAGACTTGTCACACGGAGACTTGTCAGATAGAGACTTGTCACACAGCGTTGTCACATAGAGTCTTGTCACATAGAGACTTGTCACAGAGAGACTTGTCACATAGAGACTTGTCACATAGAGACTTGTCACACAGCGTTGTCACATAGAGTCTTGTCACATAGAGACATGTCACAAAGAGACTTGTCACATATAGACTTGTCACATAGAGACTTGTCACATAGAGACTTGTCACATAGAGACTTGTCACATAGACACTTTTCACACGGAGACTTGTTACATAGAATCTTGTCACATAGAGACTTGTCACATAGAGACTTGTCACACAGCGTTGTCACATAGAGTCTTGTCACATAGAGACATGTCACAAAGAGACTTGTCACATATAGACTTGTCACATGGAGACATGTCACACAGAGACTTGTCACACGGAGACTTGTCACACAGAGACTTGTCACACGGAGACTTGTCACACGGAGACTTGTCACACGGAGACTTGTCACACAGAGACTTGTCACACAGAGACTTGTCACATAGAGACTTGTCACATAGAGGCTTGTCACATAGACACTTGTCACATAGAGACTTGTCACACGGAGACTTGTCACACAGACACTTGTCACATAGAGACTTGTCACATAGAGACTTGTCACATAGAGACTTGTCAAATAGAGACTTGTCACATAGAGACTTGTCACAGACACTTGTCACACGGAGACTTGTTACATAGAATCTTGTCACATAGAGACTTGTCACATAGAGACTTGTCACATAGAGACTTGTCACATAGACACTTGTCACATAGATACTTGTCACATAGATACTTGCCACATAGAGACTTGTCACATAGAGACTCGTCACATAGAGACTTGTCACATAGACACTTGTCACATAGTGACTTGTCACAAAGAGACTTGTCACACGGAGACTTGTCACACGGAGACTTGTCACATAGAGACTTGTCAAATAGGGATTTGTCACACAGAGACTTGTCACATAGAGACTTGTCACACGGAGACTTGTCACATAGAGACTTGTCACACGGAGACTTGTCACACGGAGACTTGTCACATAGAGACTTGTCAAATAGACTTGTCAAATAGGGATTTGTTACATAGAGACTTTTCACATAGAGACTTGTCATAGACTTGTCACATAGAGACTTGTCACACGGAGACTTGTCAGATAGAGACTTGTCACACAGCGTTGTCACATAGAGTCTTGTCACATAGAGACTTGTCACACGGAGACTTGTCACATAGAGACTTGTCAAATAGAGACTTGTCACATAGAGACTTGTCACACAGACACTTGTCACGTAGAGACTTGTCACATATAGACTTGTCACATAGAGACTTGTCACATAGAGTCTTGTCATATAGAGACTTGTCACAGAGACTTGTCATATAGAGACTTGTCACACGTAGACTTGTCACACGTAGACTTGTCACATATATAGAGAGAGACTAGTAAGTTAGTGATATTACAATGACCAGACACTGAATTCGTTAGCGATTGAATGTCTCCGTGGATACATATCGGGATAAAAACAATAATTGGAAAGGATTTAATGCATAACAGTTATAATTTATCACCCAGGAAGTATTTGTTCATCTCCAGCTATGAAACGTTTTGTGACGAATCAATGGATTAATATTTACTATGTAAACAAACGTTCTGATATAGCTTTACAACTGATGGTACTGGTTTTTTTTATTAATAAGTAGGGATGGAAAACAGCGTAAACACACAGAATAATCACAGGAAACGTGAAATATACATAAAAAAAATATATTCTAAAATTAATACGAAAACAAATCAATGCAAACATAACAAATACAATAGTACAATGACATGACAACACAAAGGTTATGTTTTATGTTCTAACACGATTCGTTTGCAGCGCGTATTTTGATTGGTTACAGACCATGTTCTAATCTGCGATAGAATCATGATCTATCGTGTTAAGCCACGCCCCCTTTCTAATCAAATAAAAACAATATGGCGTCAAGTTCGACTCATAGCGAAATTCAACACCCTGCACCATTTATGATTGATGACCCATGAGGTTGGAATCGAAAGTGAAGAAATCGAAAAGATTGAATTAACTGAATACATTTAACAAAAATCGTTAACATCATTCTTACCGTCATTTATTGATAATGTGATTGACACGTTCATTTCGTCCGTGTGTAGGCATCTAGGCCTAGCCAAGTAAAATCCGAAATGAAATGAAACAAGTGCACACAACTTTCACATATCGGTTGAGCCTGCAGAAACACATTAACTCTGACTTTGTCAAAACGTCCATGTCGTTATGCATACTGCGTAAATCCAAATATTTCGTTAAATCTTCGGTAACAGGACTTTCACGACAATCCAAATACACCGCTTTGTCAACATACAGATCGAACTCTCGCGATTATGGGCGTGGCCAAATGACCGACTTTGAAAGCTTCTTTCTGATTGGTCAGTCCGGTATAGTATGACACGTAACTAGCGGAGGTCACAGAGTACTTAACACCGTACTTGTAGCAATGTAAAACAATGTTTGTACGTATATTTGACAGTAAACGTGTTAGAATGGGGATAGTACGTTGTTTTTCGTGGCTATACTGGCGATTAGAACATGAAATTTGGTTTAACCTCTCGACCTATCGGTCTCGAGTTCAAACCAAATTTCATGTTCTAATTACCAGTATAGCCACTCAAAACAACTTACTATCCCCTCATTGATGTACGTCTCTTTATTATGTGTTCGTATTTACAGCATCAACATCAGACAGTACCACTACTAACCATTTATACACCTTAGCGTGAGGCGCGATTCTTGATTAAACATCAACCACCTGCCATGCATATCTGATCCATACTACGTCATATTCTCAAAAGAGAATCAGGGTGTGACAACGGGAACATCGGATAGATATGTTTTATATTGGTCAAAGAAGTAATAAATCAACGGTGATTTTCCGGATAACACTGGATTCATGCAAACGGATGTCTGCATGAAACGAATTACTTGAAATGTTATATATGCAGCAAAGAAGTAATTCTAACAGTGTGGACAATGGAAGTTGTCAAATATTCTAGGCAATCTGTCCCTTTATCAAGGCACAAAAAACACAAATACAATCACATGATATATTAACAGTACTAGAAATAATATACAGCAAGAGTAATATATATAGTCGTAAAAAAAAACCCATGAACCCTTCGGCTGGCGTGGGCCGAAGGTTAGCGTGATATGTATTGAAGCATGTTCTATGATGAACGCTATGTGACAACGGCAAAGACATTTGAAAATATCCCGCGCGTGAAGATGCCGAGGTGTTAACAGACGTTTCGTCCCAAAATGACTATACATGGATACAACGTAGCAACACCCGAAAAAACTGACGAATCAGTGATTACTCACTATACGTACCGTATTTCTAGTACTGTTTATCTAGTATTGGAATTTAGTGGAGCCATTCTAAACGAAAAAAGGAGCTGGTGACCAGTCTAGCATGTACATGTATGTTATACCCTCCCCCATGCCCGTAAATTTTATCGGAACACCCGCTGATATAAACGACAACTTTTATTTAACGCAGAAAACTCCACAGGCGATCACTGGGTCTGGTGTCCATGGCATCGAAATATATTCCACATTTAAACTAACATTTAACTATACACAACTTTATACAAGCATGAACATCATCTACCATATCTGCCCAGCCTCCGAGAAGGTACTGGCGGCACTTCACTGTCGTCTAAGATCGCGGACCTTCGTGGGCACAGCAAACCAAACAGACATCGCCCGGAGTAAGAGTCGAACCCTATACTGAAGCGAGTGATCTGAAGCTTGTATCTCTGTTACCGAGGCACCCAGAAGTGGATGTGGTTCCAGTTGTTCTGAAAGTTCAGCATTATACGATTACCCAGAAGTTGGTGTCACTGAGACACAAGCTCGTTATCTATATTCCCAGTTCGACAGGGTGGTATACTCTGTTTACAAAGCTCTGTCTTATTACACGTTAGTCACTTCCAACGTGGAAGCCGCGAGGGGTCCTACTTTTACAGAAAACCGGAGTTCCCCAAGTTCCCAGAGAAAACACAGGTGGTCGGGCAGGTGACTCACACCTCACGTAATCACGTGGTACGGGGACTCGAGCCCTGGTCACCTAGGTGAACGGTGAATATCTAACCACTACGCCACACGACGACCAATAACATACCTGGCATTTTTCCTGGTATTGATTCAGTGAAGCGTGAAATGTAACCCGAGTTTCCTCTGGCCCTGACACCATGTCTGGTGTAGGGCTAGCCCGAGTTTCCACTGGCCCTAACACCATGTCTGGTGTAGGGCTAGCCTGAGTTTCCACTGGGCCTAACACCATGTCTGGTGTAGGGTAGCCCGAGTTTCCACTCGGCCCAACAACATGTCTGATCTATGAAAACGAGGAATTCGCTGACACCATTTGGTGTCGCTAAGATTTTGGTGCATACGAAATCAATGTGCCATGGCGGAACATCCTACCTTACATTTACGAATAAATAGATTTATCCAGAAACACTTATTTATTGCCATATCGATGGTTTATTCCGTCCGTTTAGCCTGATGAAACCTTCACACTGTTGACCCGCCATTTTCTATGTGACTGTACGATTAGAACACTAAATATTATTTATTGTGTTTTACTTCTTACATAGTTTAAATATATTAAACTAAGCATATTATTTCCTTAAACCTGTTATATTTAATGCAAGAATACATTTTTTACATATTAACCGACAAGCTACATTGTATATAGAAATAGATGTCGAACATATTTAAGGTTGATTCCTTCCGCTCCATCGTGCTCTGGTAGAGTGATTAGGCCGACCGTGACCTACATAGTTTGTAATATGGCGTCGAATCAAGATTGCATTTTACTGAAGGAGTAGAACATCGATATGGGTCTAGATTGGTGTTTGGGTGAAAATAAATATCTCATTTATCCATAAAATAATGTGAGGTTGGGGCGTCACGCCCGATTTTATTCTATCTACACCAAAATCTTAGCGACACCAAACGGTTTCGGAGAATTCCACGTTTTCATAATTATGTTAAACTGGAAACCGAAACATGTTTTTTATAGACAGGCTTTTGTCAGAAAGTGCTGCCATTTAAAGCATATTTAATTTCAAATAAAACAGGAAGACATGTTTGAATAGAAATACAAAATTGGATGTTTAATTGCAAATGTAAAAATTGCATGTTTGATTGCAAATGTGGACATCCGTGTGAACGGCATGTGGAATAAAGAGATATAATTACGTATTCTTTACACAACAAAGAGACATGTATTAGTCATGATGTCCTCGGTAAGTTTATCGATTATCAGCAAATAAAACATAATAAAATGCCTAGTACATTTGTGTATGATTTGTCGACATGTGTTCGGAGTATGTAATTCTGTACATTGTCCAACTTACGACAATTGTATATTTATTGATATTGTACAGATGACTCGAGTATATATATCATCAGCATAGGAAATGAAACACGATGTTATCGCTCAGATCGATTGGTTATATATCATCAGATATTAATTCCACAAGACTGGCTATATAAAATGGTGATAATATAGAGCTGGGTATGACGGGATGGGTTACTGCTAATTAGGTTGTTATAATACAAGTAGACAATTGTCCATTTGATGATTGACGTATTTGACTATTAGTGACAGATACTGGGTTAATTCACAGTAAACCTTTGGGAAAGCCCGTGTCGGTTTTATGGGTTTTTTGCCCAGAAGTGACCAATATTGGATTAATTTACGTCCAGGCACCGAAAACGTCAGGGTCCGTTTTATGAGTTTTTTTTATCTTAAGCAACATATCAGCATTATCGGCATAGGTAATCAATTTACATGCCTTTCCACTGTATATCAACGCACTCTAAAAATAGATTTTTGTCAGTTACGTAAAGCTCTAACTTTACCATAATCTATGGGGTTGAAGTGGCTAGGAACTGCCGACTCCTTAGAGCATGTCTTTCAGGTGAATTCTGGCCATTAGAGAAGCTATCAGCGATGATAAAACAATGGAATAGCATATTTCACCATGCTTTGTTACCATTAAACTCTCTTGATAAACTTGTTCTGCTGTCCCCTTTACAACGCTCTGTCGACCTTACATTCTCCTGTCCTTTCTGTCTGTCCTTTCTGTCTGTCCTTTCAGTCTGTCTGCTCTTTCTGTCTGTCTGTCCTTTCTGTCTGTCTTTCCTTTCTGTCTGTCTGACCTTTCTGTCTGACTCTTCTGTCTGTCCTTTCTGTCTGTCCTTTCTGTCTGACCTTTCTGTCTGTCCTTTCTGTCTGACCCTTCTGTCTGTCTGTCTTTTCTGTCTGTCCTTTCTGTCTATCCTTTCTGTCTGTCCTTTCTGTCTGTATGTCCTTTCTGTCTATCTGTCCCTTCTGTATGTCCTTTCTGTCTGTCCTTTCTGTCTTTCTTTTCTGTCTGTCCTTTTTGTCTGTCCTTTCTGTCTGTCTTTCCTTTCTGTCTGTCCTTTCTGTCTGTCCTCTCTGTCTGTCTTTCCTTTCTGTCTGTCCTTTCTGTCTGTCCTTTCTGTCTGTCTTTTCTGTCTGTCCTTTCTTTCTGTCCTTTCTGTCTGTCCTTTCTGTCTGTCTGACCTTTCTGTCTGTCTGTCCTTTCTGTCTGCTCTTTCTGTCTGTCTTTCTTTTCTGTCTGTCCTTTTTGTCTGTCCTTTCTGTCTGTCTTTCCTTTCCGTCTGTCCTTTCTTCTATCTGTCCTTTATCGCTGTCTGTCCTTTTTGTCTGTCCCGTATGTTTGTCTGTCTGACAAAAGAGTTCGTAAATAAAAGTGAATATCCACAGGGATTGTGTATAGGTGATAAAATCATCAGGATTTCTATCTAGAAAAAGAATACATCATGTTAAGTATGTACAGCTAAAAAAAAATTTTTGACTCTGAGTGCAACATAAAAAATAGATTAAAACAATAATTGAGTGTTGATCTACTCTCATCATAAACCACCGCTCCGGGGTTTATTTAGAATAGACTATATTTTTTGTGTTATGTCTCCATAATTGATATATATTCAAGTAAATCCTTAATTAATCAATTTAATAAATGAGAAATTAGATAAAGCATCCTGAAATGTGTGCATATATGCTGAACAGATCGATCTATTCACAGAATGTTGGATTCATCTTGATTTTAACTACTTGTCTAATGTACATAGACTTGTATGCTCCATGATGGCTAAGGACATATCTCTTTGGGTCATTTTGGACAACAGCTGTTTTTAATATGTCTTTACCCCGGATAAGGACCCGTGATGTTTTTAACGCAGTGTTTGACACCCCATACAGTAAATAGCCAAAAGGGTGTCTTATTACGACAATAAAGTCGCAGTTCATAATGTTATTTTTTTGTCTGTAAGTCTCTGACGTCATTTGTATTGTCTAAGGCTTCAGTCACACGTTGGGTCTTGGCAATATGGTTAATATTTTATCCTTTGTACATTACGTAGTATGAAGTGTACATAAAGGATAGCCAGCGTCATAAGTTGATGGTGATATTAACTCTATTGGGTTTAAGACAAGCCCTTCATTGGAGGAGAAAGCGCCAAGACTATCTCTGTACATGTATCAGAAATGAAATAAAATCCATATTTCTCAGCTTCAGTATAACGTCGATGCATCCGTAAGGGATCGTAATAAGAGGAAGTAAAATCTCTAGAGATGGCGGTTTTTTTTTTAATGTAACAGATTATATTTAGTAAGAAGCAGTTTTCAGAGATACCGTCATATGTAAGCTGCAGAAGAATTTATCAAGAATATTATAGATTTTTTGTCTAAATAGCTGATAGCATTATTGTATGTTTTCTAGTATCCTAATATTACACCATCTACAATAATATACTATTATACTCTCTACAATAACACACTATTATACTGTTTACAATAACACCCTATTATACCGTCTACAATAACACACTATTATACTGTCTACAATAACACACTATTATACTGTCTACAATAACACACTATTATACTGTCTACAATAACACACTCTTATACTGTCTACAATAACACACTAATATACTGTCTACAATAACACACTCTTATACTGTCTACAATAACACTATTATACTGTCTACAAAAACACATTATTATACTGCCTACAATAACACACTATTATATTGTCTACAATAACACACTATTATACTGTCTACAATAACACTATTATACTGTCTACAATAAGACACTATTATACTGTCTACAATAACACACTATTATACTGTCTACAATAACACACTATTATACTGTCTACAATAACACACTCTTATACTGTCTACAATAACACACTAATATACTGTCTACAATAACACACTATTATACTGTCTACAATAACACATTATTATACTGTCTACAATAACACACTATTATACTGTCTACAATAACACTATTATACTGTCTACAATAACACACTTTTATACTGTCTACAATAACACACTATTATACTGTCTACAATAACACTATTATACTGTCTACAATAACACACCATTATACTGTCTACAATAACACTATTATACTGTCTACAATAACACACTATTATACTGTCTACAATAACACATTATTATACTGTCTACAATAACACACTATTATACTGTCTACAATAACACTATTATACTGTCTACAATAACACACTTTTATACTGTCTACAATAACACACTATTATACTGTCTACAATAACACTATTATACTGTCTACAATAACACACCATTATACTGTCTACAATAACACTATTATACTGTCTACAATAACACACTATTATACTGTCTACAATAACACACTATTATACTGTCTACAATAACACACTATTATACTGTCTACAATAACACATTATTATACTGTCTACAATAACACATTATTATACTGTCTACAATAACACACTATTATACTGTCTACAATAACACACTATTATACTGTCTACAATAACACACTATTATACTGTCTACAATAACACACTATTATACTGTCTACAATAACACATCATTATACTGTCTACAATAACACTATTATACTGTCTACAATAACACACTATTATACTGTCTACAATAACACACTATTATACTGTCTACAATAACACACTATTATACTGTCTACAATAACACACTATCATACTGTCTACAATAACACACTATTATACTGTCTACAATAACACACCATCATACTGTCTACAATAACACACTATTATTCTGTCTACAATAACACACCATTATTCTGTCTACAATAACACACTATTATACTGTCTACAATAACACTATTATACTGTCTACAATAACACACCATTATACTGTCTACAATAACACATTATTATACTGTCTACAATAACACAATATTATACTGTCTACAATAACACACTTTTATACTGTCTACAATAACAGACTATTATACTGTCTACAATAACACACTATTATACTGTCTACAATAACACACTATTATACTGTCTACAATAACACACTATTATACTGTCTACAATAACACACTATTATACTGTCTACAATAACACACTATTATACTGTCTACAATAACACACTATTATACTGTCTACAATAACAGACTAATATACTGTCTACAATAACACACTATAATACTGTCTACAATAACAGACTAATATACTGTCTACAATAACACACTATAATACTGTCTACAATAACACAATATTATACTGTCTACAATAACACACTATAATACTGTCTACAATAACACACTATTATACCGTCTACAATAACACACTATTATACTGTCTACAATAACACACTCTTATACTGTCTACAATAACACACCATTATTCTGTCTACAATAACACACTATTATACTGTCTACAATAACACACTATTATACTGTCTACAATAACACTATTATACAGTCTACAATAACACCATTATACTGTCTACAATAACACACTATTATACTGTCTACAATAACACACTATTTTACTGTCTACAATAACACACTCTTATACTGTCTACAATAACACTATTATACTGTCTACAATAACACTATTATACTGTCTACAATAACATACTATTATACTGTCTACAATAACACACTATTATACTGTCTACAATAACACACTATTATACTGTCTACAATAACACACTATTATACTGTCTACAATAACACACTATTATACCGTCTACAATAACACACTATTATACTGTCTACAATAACACACTATTATACTGTCTACAATAACACACTATTATACTGTCTACAATAACACACTATTATACTGTCTACAATAACACTATTACACCATCTACAATAATACACTATTATACTGTCTACAATAACACACTATTATACTGTCTACAATAACACACTATTATACTGTCTACAATAACACACTATTATACTGTCTACAATAACACACTATTATACTGTCTACAATAACACTATTATACTGTCTACAATAACACACTATTATACTGTCTACAATAATACACTATTATGCTGTCTACAATAACACACTATTATACTGTCTACAATAACACACTATTATACTGTCTACAATAACACTATTATACTGTCTACAATAACACACTATTATACTGTCTACAATAAAACACTATTATACTGTCTACAATAACACACTATTATACTGTCTACAATAACACACTATTATACTGTCTACAATAACACACTATTATACTGTCTACAATAACACACTATTATACTGTCTACAATAACACACTATTATACTGTCTACAATAACACACTATTATACTGTCTAAAATAACACACTATTATACTGTCTACAATAATACTATTATACTGTCTACAATAACACACTATTATACTGTCTACAATAACACACTATTATACTGTCTACTATAACACACTATTATACTGTCTACAATAACACACTATTATACTGTCTACAATAACACACTATTATACTGTCTACAATAACACACTATTATACTGTCTACAATAACACACTATCATACTGTCTACAATAACACACTATTATACTGTCTACAATAACACACCATCATACTGTCTACAATAACACACTATTATTCTGTCTACAATAACACACCATTATTCTGTCTACAATAACACACTATTATACTGTCTACAATAACACTATTATACTGTCTACAATAACACACCATTATACTGTCTACAATAACACATTATTATACTGTCTACAATAACACAATATTATACTGTCTACAATAACACACTTTTATACTGTCTACAATAACAGACTATTATACTGTCTACAATAACACACTCTTATACTGTCTACAATAACACACTATTATACTGTCTACAATAACACACTATTATACTGTCTACAATAACACACTATTATACTGTCTACAATAACACACTATTATACTGTCTACAATAACACACTATTATACTGTCTACAATAACACACTATTATACTGTCTACAATAACACACTATTATACTGTCTACAATAACACACTATTATACTGTCTACAATAACACACTATTATACTGTCTACAATAACACACTATTATACTGTCTACAATAACAGACTAATATACTGTCTACAATAACACACTATAATACTGTCTACAATAACAGACTAATATACTGTCTACAATAACACACTATAATACTGTCTACAATAACACAATATTATACTGTCTACAATAACACACTATACTACTGTCTACAATAACACACTATTATACCGTCTACAATAACACACTATTATACTGTCTACAATAACACACTCTTATACTGTCTACAATAACACACCATTATTCTGTCTACAATAACACACTATTATACTGTCTACAATAACACACTATTATACTGTCTACAATAACACTATTATACAGTCTACAATAACACCATTATACTGTCTACAATAACACACTATTATACTGTCTACAATAACACACTATTATACTGTCTACAATAACACACTCTTATACTGTCTACAATAACACTATTATACTGTCTACAATAACACTATTATACTGTCTACAATAACATACTATTATACTGTCTACAATAACACACTATTATACTGTCTACAATAACACACTATTATACTGTCTACAATAACACACTATTATACTGTCTACAATAACACACTATTATACCGTCTACAATAACACACTATTATACTGTCTACAATAACACACTATTATACTGTCTACAATAACACACTATTATACTGTCTACAATAACACACTATTATACTGTCTACAATAACACTATTACACCATCTACAATAATACACTATTATACTGTCTACAATAACACACTATTATACTGTCTACAATAACACACTATTATACTGTCTACAATAACACACTATTATACTGTCTACAATAACACACTATTATACTGTCTACAATAACACTATTATACTGTCAACAATAACACACTATTATACTGTCTACAATAATACACTATTATGCTGTCTACAATAACACACTATTATACTGTCTACAATAACACACTATTATACTGTCTACAATAACACTATTATACTGTCTACAATAACACACTATTATACTGTCTACAATAAAACACTATTATACTGTCTACAATAACACACTATTATACTGTCTACAATAACACACTATTATACTGTCTACAATAACACACTATTATACTGTCTACAATAACACACTATTATACTGTCTACAATAACACACTATTATACTGTCTACAATAACACACTATTATACTGTCTACAATAACACACTATTATACTGTCTAAAATAACACACTATTATACTGTCTACAATAATACTATTATACTGTCTACAATAACACACTATTATACTGTCTACAATAACACACTATTATACTGTCTACTATAACACACTATTATACTGTCTACAATAACACACTATTATACTGTCTACAATAACACACTATTATACTGTCTACAATAACACACTATTATACTGTCTACAATAACACACTATTATACTGTCTACAATAACACTAATATACTGTCTACTATAACACACTATTATACTGTCTACAATAACACACTATTATACTGTCTACAATAACACACTATTATACTGTCTACAATAACACACTATTATACTGTCTACAATAACACTATTATACTGTCTACAATAACACACTATTTTACTGTCTACAATAACACACTATTATACTCTCTACAATAACACTATTATACTGTCTACAATAACACACTATTATACTATCTACAATAACACACTATTATACTGTCTACAATAACACTAATATACTGTCTACTATAACACACTATTATACTGTCTACAATAACACACTATTATACTGTCTACAATAACACTATTATACTGTCTACAATAACACACTATTATACTGTCTACAATAACACACTATTATACTGTCTACAATAACACTAATATACTGTCTGCTATAACACACTATTATACTGTCTACAATAACACACTATTATACTGTCTACAATAACACTATTATACTGTCTACAATAACACACTATTATACTGTCTACAATAACACACTATTATACTGTCTGCAATAACACTATCATACTGTCTACAATAACACACTATTATACTGTCTACAATAACACTATTATACTGTCTACAATAACACACTATTATACTGTCTACAATAACACACTATTATACTGTCTACAATAACACACTATTATACTGTCTACAATAACACACTATCATACTGTCTACAATAACACACTATTATACTGTCTACAATAACACACTATTATACTGTCTACAATAACACACTAGTATACTGTCTACAATAACATTATTATACTGTCATATCACAGGACAATATAGTAAATCACTGGAAAATGTAGTACATCAAAGGACAATGTAGTACATCACAGGACAATGTAATACATCAAAGGACAATGTAGTACATCACAGGACAATGTAGTACATCACATGACAATGTAATACATCAAAGGACAATGTAGTACATCACAGGACAATGTAGTACATCACATGACAATGTAATACATCAAAGGACAATGTAGTACATCACAGGACAATGTAGTACATCAAAGGACAATATAGTACATCACAGGACAATGTAGTACATCACATGACAATGTAATACATCAAAGGACAATGTAGTACATCACAGGACAATGTAGTACATCACAGGACAATGTAGTACATCACAAAGTAATGTAGTACATCACTAGACAATTTAATACATCACAGGGCAATGTAGTAAATAGTACATCACAGGTTAATTATGGTAATTTTCTGTTGTACGTCATAACGAGATACCTAATGTATATCTAGGTATGTCTGACAGCTATAAATGTACGATACAACATTTTCACGTGAGTCTTGAAAATCGGTTTGATCATATACATACAGTAGTATAAGACAACAAAGAAAGAAGTATATATACGAAACCAATAATTTCGTCACCTTAAATGATGCTTTAACAGGATTTATAAAGGAAGTATACACTATTATCTCCATGCCAACGTAAACGAAATAAAACGTAATTTAATCCCCAGATATTACATTCCGCAGCTGGCGAAAATGGTCCATATTGTATTTACAGTATTGGAGGACATGGACATGGATACTGTAAGCGCAACCAAGACACATTCCAACTGTTTATTGATGAAACCCGCGCCGGACACGTGCTATTTCATTGTCTTGTCTTCTCAATAATTCATATACTTAAGATTGAGATTGCCAAAGCCGAGACTTTACTGAAAATATTACCCGGATGTTTAATACGTTTCAACCAATCAGATCGCATGTAACTGAACTACATTCCGCCATGTTGTAGACGAAATTGATTACATTGGCCACAGGACTTAGAATATTGCAAAATTAAAACAAGAAAACAAAAATGTTAAAATCAACATATCCTATGTCTTTATCACCGTATCAGGCTGTCGCCAAGGGAACGATGGGTCTATCACCGTATCAGGCTGTCGCCAAGGGAACGACGGGTCTATTGACTGGGGAAGCATTGTGTAATGTGATCGGGTGTTATTGTGTATGTATATATTATGTATATGTGTGATTCTGTAGGTATATCGTATTGCCAGGGATAAAAGTAACACATACGTATGCACGTCACTAGTATTCTAATATAGGTCTATGACGTCACTCTTGCTTAAATAACCGACTCTATTTATGTACTTAACAAAATATGAACTAATTCATTTGAGGTAGTTTGCAATAAGCCTTATCCGCTTAAATAAATGTATAAATGTGTTTATAAACCAAAAGTTGATTCAATTGTTAGCATGAGCAATTTCAATGCATTTCCGTTGCTAAGGAAATTCTGTTGGGTAAAAATTGAGACCTCTTTGGTAAATTTCCCCAAAAATCTGTAATACTCAATCCTGAATCACATTCCATGCTTTTCATATCCTACATAAATATTTTTAAAAAAAAATTAGCGTTGGGCAAAATTTTACCCCGTCCCCTACACACATACCAACAAAACACTCGTCACTCGTCAAACCTGATTATCAAATGCTAATCCATATTTATCTGAAATAATATATTATCTAGGACAAAAGATGTAACAAACAATACAATATAAGCCTACATACAATAAATTAAACCAGACGTCGGAGCGCGCCGTTCTTCATATTAGTATAGGCAGGTAACATATCGATTGTTCGGTGTTGTGGACAGAAAATCACATCTTCATAGCCCACGGATACACAAAATACAATAATCGGTTTTTATTTAGTCACCAAATACCAATATGCTACAACATTAACTGTGTAGTCATATTTTCCAGCCGACAGGCCGGTTGAGACTGTTCACGAGAACATATTGTGATGGAAATTGTTGTTCTCGATTGAAGTCTTATAGATACAATTATTTTCCTTTATATTATATGGGTGATAGTGTCGGGCAATAGCAGCACATTCGCCTTCACCAGGACGCCTTGGTCTAATGATCTAATCGTACAGTTATGTTATAACGGTGACACCTGCCCGGTCACATGGGGTTTTCTCCGGGTACTCCAAAAGAATGTGTAGAACCAAATAAATGGAAAAGGTTAGCTCTCGTCCTCACTTGCTCGACTAGTTATATACTTTGTACAATGTTCAGAGCCAGTTAACGTCACTGACGAGCTTTCATCTGATCCTAGAACATTAATCTGTGCCGGAATTAGACACACGATTTCCGGGTCCGATCATTACAAAATGATCCTATTCACGGAATATATATACGATAAGGTAAGAGGAAATCGACTCTATTGACAGATTCCACTTTAGTTTCCGAGTCAATCGTCAGTAATTATGTAATTATCGCCGCCTGTCGACGCTAACTGGAATTACCAAGTGTAATTGTAGCCCGAAAGGTCACGAAGTATTGTTAGCGTCACTGAAAAGATTCTCTATAGGAAACAAGACTTAAACAGTCAGTAAATCAGTCAGTAAATCAACGCCGGAAGTTATTAGGAGTCACACATGTTGTGACCGCATTTCAAGGCGTCATTAGGGATTCATTAGGATGAAGATAAATCGAGGTAAACACATCTGCCAGGGTCTTGAATCCGCTCTCGGATCATTTGCTGTACATCTTGTTTGATGCGCATTTCGTCACTATGGCAACATATATTGCACACATGTACATACGGACATATGATTGGTCGTTGGGGATACACTTGTTGATGACTTTAATTAATTAATCGTATGACGATTAGTGGAGTATATCAGTTTTATGTGAGGATTGCGAGTCAAATAAGAATACAAAAGGATAGATTCCCCTTTCCAACTTCACTCTAAAATAACTTCGTCTAAAAAGTGTATAATATGGCAGAATTAATCGTAAGAATACGCTAAAATTTTGACAAGTGTATCATTTGGCGAAGGTACAAATGACATCTTACCCAATAGATCCATTTGTTCATTTGATATCCACCTGTACATAATTTATTATATATTTGCAACAGCGTTATGGCATATTTGTTCGACTCGGTGTGCATTCATCAAATTCATATTTAATGCGATGGGAACTATGTTGTCGAGCGCATGTATAGCGATAACATAATTAGGCGGCATGTTTTATCCCTTAGTGACATCATTCGGATAAATGGAATCACCATTTGCCTACCTGGTAGGTGAATCATCATGTCAGCCGATACTGGTAAGGTCCATTAATCTTACGGGTCTGAATTTATGGGACTTTCTAATTTATTGTAAGGTATGAAATCTGACGTGTCTGAATTAATGGAACGTTCTATTTTATTGTAAGGTATGAAATCTGACGTGTCTGAATTAATGGAACGTTCTATTTTATTGTGAGGTATGACATCTGACGTGTCTGGATTAATGGAACATTCTATTTTATTGTGAGGTAGGACATCTGACGTGTCTGAATTAATGGAACGTTCTATTTTATTGTGAGGTATGACATTTGACGTGTCTGGATTAATGGAACATTCTATTTTATTGTGTGGTATGATATCTGACGTGTCTCAATTAATGGAACGTTCTAGTTTATTGTGAGGTATGTCATTCATCAAGACACGTCAGATTTCATACCTCACTTTGAGATTGTGACATCACTTTGACCTGACCTAGATTTGTATACGGCGGGCGTTTTTCAAATAAGCAGTAGAGCGTACAGTTCCGGATCACCTGGTTAGATCCTCCTGGTGTAAACTGATATTCCGTTCACACATTTGCCCTCGTGTTATTCATTTAAAGAAATAATGATTTATTTTTATACACGTCAAAGTATGTTAAAATTATACGTCATCCCTCCAGAAGATTATTTTATACTCAGACATAAATCCCGAATAAAAAATAACAAGGAGACAAACGAAAATACCACAGTCTCCCAAAACACAAAAACTCATCACACGACACAAACTCATCACACGACACACACTTATCACAAACATGGATATCGCACACAACGACTATAGTATACAGTTATTGTATGGATGTGAGGGAAATAACACTTTTATTTACCCCGGAGACATGGGGACAATGGGAACAATACAAGTGTTATTTTCAGGAATACCCACACAATAACTGTTTTATTATACCAGCATTTTTTATTATTCCATTTTTTTCACTCGAACTTGTGTTCATATCCTCCACTCTTCCTAATGCTTTTTCCCGAAGATAGTCTTTCAGCATGCTAACTGGCGTTTTTATTACTTGGTGTGTTAGCGCTGTCTTTTTCAGACAAAAATCCTCTCCAGCAAGCACTTCTTCATCCAGATTATCGAAATTTGTAGATGAAGCCATTTTCTGAAATGTTCCTGGAGCATTCAGTTGAGCGATTTTTGTAAACAAACTGTGTCTGCTTCCTCTTGGTCTCGAAAGAGCTTTCAGACAATAATACAAGGGATGGCGGTAGAGACGATCCGAATGGATATGAAAAATGTATTGTCCGACCAAAAATTCGCGAAAATATGAATGCGCTCATTCTGGGTAAATGGCACTTTTGACTATTAAACCGGTTAATAGCATTTTTGGAGGATATGGTTCAAATAGCATTTCTATTGTATATTGTATATGGTGTAAAATAAGGAAAGGTAAAATAACAGTTGGTATGACGTATACAACCGTACAAAACATATTTAATTTCTTTTCATTATTTCGTGATATAACATTGAACCTCCGATGTATATTGTATATGCACATTTAAATATTTGATTAGAAACTGAATACAATGAAGTGTTGTATAATGTATAAACAACGTTTATGTAGCTCGCCTAATCCCTATACATTGTACATATTAAATTAAAATACAGCATTTTTATAGAAAACTGTTCTAACAGTTCCATCTAATATGTCCTGGTGTAGAAATACACTGGAAGGTAACAAAGCAATCATCAAGTAATCCCTAATCTTCACATCACGAATAATTGCACGTGACATTTGGATATTGACAGGCTTTTCACACTAATCCCCTGATGTATTTACCAAAGGACGTGTATTATTCGCTTTTCATTGCAGCAGATACATGGTCGTAGCGATAATAAGTGATACAATGTCATAGCATATACATAAAACGGCGCTAAACTATTCCATATCGAATACATCCGCGTTCATCTAAATAACGCAAATGTAGGTTATAAAAATATACCACTATATAACCTAATGTGCAACCCTCGAAAGTGATATCAACTACATGTATCACTTTTCTTCGATGTCTGTTAAGTCTGTTGCTTGTCTTCCATGCCGTTCAAGGTCTCTTGTTTTCTTTGCCTGTGAAGGTCATTTTTCTGCCCTGTGTGTCAAGGTCACTTTTCTTCCTTGTGTGTCAAGGTCACCTTTCTTCCCTGTCTGTCAAGGTCACTTGTCTTCCAAGTCCGTCAGGTGTACACAAATAAAACGACAAAATTTGTTTTGATATTGTACAATGTAGTAGAAATATGACTTAGTGGATGACTTCGAAAATCAGTTAATAAGAGATAAGCTATCAGGACGTGCACGTGCATTAATACCAGACATAAAATGACTTCCCTGATTCACTACACAATAGTGATAGAGTTATGGTAATGACATGCGCACTAATCAGTTGTTATTGCATGTGACTCGTGTTATGCAGCTAAATCGACCATTAATTTAATTCATAATTAACCCTTTATGTGACACTAATTATGAAGTTATAATGGCGGCTGTGGATACTGGACATATCTATTAACAAATAAAAGAAATGCAAAGAAAGCATTCAGATGAAGCCATTCATTGGAGATCCTATCACCTTCGGAAGTCCGGGGATTTCGCTCTCTTGGAATAACTTTTGGTATATATTGTTTACGGTAAGTCGTTTGAAAAGTTCCACACATAGCGAACTGGTTGATGGCAAAACCAAAACCCGTCCTGATATTCGCGTAATATTGGTAGGTTTAACCGTAGTTCTACAACACGATCCTTTCTATCTTGAATCGACTGCACTTACGTAAGAGGCTACTAAAAACGGGACCTTATCTTCTCATTTGAATACCAATTTCATTCTTCCTAATATCTACATTGACGATTACTCGATTCTGGCCTTTAGTCGAGCTTTCGCCCCTTGATGAAGGCTTTGGGTTGTGTCCCCTGGCCGAGACATACCGAGTCAGTACAAATGGTAGTTGCTTCTCCTTCTTAGCGCTCAGTTTTTCCGGAGTTAGACGGCTGGTTCGTCTGTTTTCAGTAAAATATGATAGGGTGAGGTGTAACCCACAAAACATCCCACCGTCCTTGTGTAACCCACAAAACATCCCCGCCGTCCTTGTGTAACACACAAAACATCCCCGCCGTCCATGTGTAACACACAAAACATCCCCGCCGTCCTTGTGTAACCCACAAAACATGCCACCGTCCTTATGTAACCCACAAAACATCCCGCCGTCCTTGTGTAACCCACAAAACATGCCACCGTCCTTATGTAACCCACAAAACATGCCACCGTCCTTGTGTAACCCACAAAACATCCCCGCTGTCCTTGTGTAACCCACAAAACATCACCACCGTCCTTATGTAACCCACAAAACATGCCATCGTCCTTGTGTAACCAACAAAACATCCCGCCGTCCTTGTGTAACCAACAAAACATCCCGCCGTCCTTGTGTAACCAACAAAACATCCCGCCGTCCTTGTGTAACCAACAAAACATCCCCGCTGTCCTTGTGTAACCCACAAAACATCCCCGCCGTCCTTGTGTAACTCACAAAACATCCCGCCGTCCTTGTGTAACCCACAAAACATGCCACCGTCCTTGTGTAACCCACAAAACATCCCCGCTGTCCTTGTGTAACCCACAAAACATCCCCGCCGTCCTTGTGTAACCCCAAACGCTTGACTTTAATCATTATGACACCATTTCGTTAGCACATTAGCGATCCCTATCTATATAAATATATTTTCACTATAAGAACGTCATTTCTAATTACATGTAACATGTTGGTCCACAACTACATATGTATACTGTATAAATCGATAACATCCCTATCACACGACCCGCCTACATACTGATTACTGTACTGATCAGCTGTCATCATGTACTGTGTACTTTTACACTCAGCATGGCACGATCAAGAAACGCACACTGCATTTTGTAAGAAAAGATGCGAAACAGGATGTATTTAAAAAAAAAAAGGCTTAACAATGTATTTTTTTTTAATTTTGAACGGTATAACTTGTATAAAATGTGTATTTTGCATGTTGTAATTCTATAAAAAAACAAGAGGCCAAGGGCCTCGTAGCTCTCTGGACGTTGATACAGTAACGTGCCAATTTTAGTCTTTTTTTTTTTTTTTTGCTATAGATTCTTTGTATTTTTAAATTTTTCAATGAATTTTCCTGACTTTGTGTATTGATCGTTTTAAATGAAATTTTGTACTCTTATAGAGAATTGTTTCCTGTTTCATCTCATAATATTTTCACTGTTTTCCGATGTATATGACTAGAGAAATCATATATTTTTTTTACAATATCTAATTTTTTGAACGCCATTTTGACGTTATTTTAGTAACGTCATATAGAGAAATGGCGTCACACGGAAATTATCAGTGTAGACAATTCTGTATTGCTCCATAAATACTCAACGGAAAAATAAATAAATATTATGAGAAGAAACTATGGACATTTCTTCATAACATGACGAAATATTGTCAAAATCCGTTCACATAGTAATGTTTCATATCAGTGTGTTTGCCAGGGACGTATAAGTATACCTCGCGAGACACTCTGTACACTGTAGCAGACGACATAATGTGTATAAAGTAACACGCATAGAAGCATTTTTTTTGCAGCGGCACAGGGATACGTGTGTTGCAGCACATTACTATATACACATTACAGTGGGTTGATATAGGAACTTTGCCTCATAACTCCTCAGAATAACGTTCGGCATGTCCCTGTGACACCGAATATGTCCAAAATGACACCGTAAATTGACGATTACTCGAAAATGAAAACATTTAACAACTCAAATTTCTTGTCAAATCTAGTTCGTGTCGACCCCAATCATGTGTCTTGAAATCCATTCTGACAGTCCCACTGTTTCTGATATCCTCTGTCCACAAAATTTTAATAATTCTACTTCCGGCAAAAACATGAGAATGACTGCGTAAGCTCTCCTGGACTCCGTCCAGAGAGCTAAAAATGATTAAAGTACATGTATAGGGGCGTACTACGAAAGCCGGTTGGGACCATTTTTGTAGAAGAAAATAAAAAAAAAATTCGCGTTATTACGCGAAACTAACGCGTTATTACGCGAAACTATCGCGTTATATCGCGAAACTTTCGCGTAATTACGCGAAACTAACGCGTTATATCGCGAAACTTTCGCGTTATTTCGCGAAACTTACGCGTTATTACGCGAAACTTTCGCGTTATTACGCGAAACTAACGCGTTATATCGCGAAACTTTCGCGTTATTTCGCGAAACTTACGCGTTATTACGCGAAACTAACGCGTTATATCACGAATATATATTGATAGTTATAAGAAGTATCGGCTACTTTTGAAGAGTATTGACATGAGGCACGACAGTTTAGTGAGTTTTTATTTTGAGCTTAGCCTCCTATCCCACGCTGTAATTTTGAGTTTTTTTAACAATAGCGGATAGTGCTGTTTTAAGCTATTCAACACGTAAACGAACTTTGAAACGATAGTGTTTAACAATAAGGAAATTAGTTCTCGGATATATACGATGTTGCATTATTCATTCTCAAAGAATTACAAAATTCTGGACAGAAAAAAAATCTTGGTTCTCGCCCTCCATCTTTACAGTCAGTATCTGATACTCTGAAACCATTTCATCGTCTGATATAACCTGCTGCGCATTATAACGCAAAAGTTTCGTGATATTATACAATTATCGACCTGTTTTCAGGTAAATATGATGATTTATAAACAACTCGATAAAATGATATTTCCCGAGGCCGAAGGTCATCGTATTCACCTGAAAACAGGTTGATAACTGCTTTATTATATGGCAAAACTGCAACATTTTCATATTACAGAATGATTATCATTACCTGTCATAGGATTGAAAAAATAATAGTGATCGACTGGAGAAAGGTTCAAAATGACATTTAAAAATCAAAGTTAACAATGAATTTAAACTTCATTATTTATTATTGCTTAAAATTCAACAAAATGTAAATGCTAAAACATCTAAAAATTCAGTCTATTAAACTCTGTCCGGGAGTACATACCTACACGTAATGTAAGCATGCATTTTTGACGACACGGATAGTTGGAAATTCCCTTGTTACTATATTTGGGTGTGTAATCGAGTTGTTGGATTGTTATGTCACCCTGAATTTGACGTCACGGATTGCGGGAGAGTCCCTGTTATTATATTTGGGTGCGTATTCGAGTTATTGGGTGGTTGTATCACTCTGTAGCGAGAGAGGGTACGGACAAAAGCCCCCCCCCCTAGACATTAGCACCTAGGACAATAGCCCCTTCATACTAATCAAAAAGTGGACAAAAGCTCCTTTATATAAAAAAAAAATTAATTTCAATATATGTACATTTTCATTGATGTTGTATTCTCATGAAAAGAAATATATCATTAATGTCTTCATGTGTATCAACAGTGAAATGTCTTTATTTGCACAGGTATCAATTTGTTTTTTTATATCATTTCTTTGATATTTAATCATTCCTAAAATTAAAATGATTACAAGACAGAGCAACATGTTTGGTAAGGCAGTCATTATATTATAACTTGAGATACTGAAAAAGGAGATGTTTTAGGAACCTGATGGCACCATGTAATCGATGATTATCGATAAAATACTATTAAAAAATACAGATTTACTAATAGTATATAACGTATACCAACTAAATTTATATAGAAGGGGCTTTTGTCCGGGGTGGGTGGGGGGGGGGGGGGGGGGGGGGTGTAAGGGACGGGGGTGTTTTGTCCTACACTGAGGCACGGATTCGGGGTTGATAATAATATTTGATCAAAGGGATAATGTTTAGAATTGCCCAATCTGGAAAGGGGGGAAATCACAGTCATATAATAATATTTCGCGTAATTACGCGTTAGTTTCGCGTAATAACGCGTTAGTTTCGCGTAATAACGCGTAAGTTTCGCGATATTACGCGTTAGTATCGCGTAATAACGCGAAAGTTTCGCGAAATAACGCGTTAGTTTCGCGTAATAACGCGAAAGTTTCGCGATATTACGCGATAGTTTCGCGTAATAACGCGATAGTTTCGCGTAATTACGCGAAAGTTTCGCGATATAACGCGTTAGTTTCGCGATATAACGCGATAGTTTCGCATTATTACGCGAAATTTTTTTTATTTTTTTCTACGAAAATGGTCCCAACCGGCTTTCGTAGTATAGTAATACTTTTGTAACATCATAGATAATTCATTTGACCGAGACTGGTAGGACTTGTACAACTTTGAGATAAACTGGAGCGTCATGTCGTTGACTGTTACACAAGGTTAAAGGGTGACGTTGATCTTGGATGCTGATTCCAAGCAATCATCGGAATAGCGGCAAATCAATTTCTGTAAGTGTCCGCTGAGTTATTCCAGGAAACAGTTCCCCAAAATTGAAGGCGTCCAATCAACCAGGGAATGAGTTTGGCCAGAACATATTGACACTCTCCAACCCTGTACTATACCAAGTACACGTACTTTTGATAACATTACATTGCTGACGCTCCTGTAACGATATTCACCGACAAAAAAAATGCGAGATAGTATGTATTACTTATGCTTAACTTTCGCCATTTTCAAACAATAAAATTGGACAAAAAGCACAGTTTCAAAATTTCATTGTGAAAAATAAATTTAGAATCATTTCTGGAAAGTCAGTTATTTTCGAATAATAGACATGGTTCTACTTTCCACAATTTTCATTGCTTAAACATGGTCACGTGGATGTTACTTTGAAGTAATGACCTGACGTTTCTACTTTTGGAAACACCCCAGTTCATATTGCCTTTTTTAACGTTATCATTGTCAATGTTCAAAAGTAAATTTCCTGTTATCAACATAAACTTAATGAATTCCAGCCTTTTTAAACAGATTTCATACCTACAGTAATATGGTATTTTGATTCGGTAAGTATGGTGTTTACCGACTCGGTACAATCTAAGATATGGACCGAGAGCTTTGGTTCCTCCAATTGATTTAACACCATATTAACCTCAGGACATTAACGCGTGTCTTGTTAGAAAACTATTGTGATCGTTATTTTATGCACATTTATCAAATCATTATAAAATAAAATAATTTCTTCTGTACAATCGCTTTCTCAGAACAATTGTATTAGGCTGTGTTCTTATCTTTGAAGCAAAGAATGTGAAAGGAGAATTTGCAGTTGAAATGTTTAAAAGATGATAAAAACTAGTGAAGGAAGCGCTGTATGACTTCATTGACTCAGTATCAAGTAGTTTAACATCTCGTTTGGAAGATATGAGTTTATATTTATCGATTTTATGATAAATTCAGTTGCTATCAGATCACCCTCAAAGCGAAGTCGTAAAAATATGTATTGATTAGGTGAGTTTAACGCGTGCATGTCATCGCGTTTATATCCACAGGATAATCCCGCCGTTTGATTTGTCAGAAGTTGTTCAGCTGTACAATGTACGGAAAGAGATGTCGAGCTTCTCGATACTGAGTATATTAACCAATTAGATGTAGTAACTGGCCCGCTCCCTACTGTAAACCTTAAATCAATAGCTTGTAGGCCTAATAAGTACTCTCCGGGGGGTAACATTGGTGATGTACGGGCCTACACCGTACTGCGCCGGGGGGGGGGGGGGGGGGGGGGGGGGGGGGGGGGGGGGGGTGGGGTAACATTTGTGATATACGGGTCCACTCCCCACAATGACCTGTAGACCTACCCCGTTCTCTCCGGGGGGTAACATTGGTGATGTACGGGTCCACTCCCCACAATAACCTGTAGACCTACCCCGTACTCTCCGGGGGGTAACATTGGTGATGTACGGGTCCACTCCCCACAATGACCTGTAGACTTACCCCGTACTCTCCGGGGGGTAACATTGGTGATGTACGGGTACACTCCCCACAATAACCTGTATACCTACCCCGTACTCCCCGGGGGGTAACATTGGTGATGTACGGGTCCACTCCCCACAATAACTTGTAGACCTACCCCGTACTCCCCGGGGGGGTAACATTGGTGATGTACGGGTCCACTCCCGACAATGACCTGTAGACCTACCCCGTACTATCCGGGGGGTAACATTGGTGATGTACGGGTCCACTCCCCACAACAATAACCTGTAGACCTACCCCGTACTCCCCGGGGGGTAACATTGGTGATGTACGGGTCCACTCCCCACAATGACCTGTAGACCTACCCCGTACTCCCCGGGGGGTAACATTGGTGATCTACGGGTCCACTCCCCACAATGACCTGTAGACCTACCCCGTACTCCCGGGGGGGGGTAACATTGGTGATGTACGGGTCCACTCCACACAATGACCTGTAGACCTACCCCGTACTCTCCGGGGGGTAACATTGGTGATGTACGGGTCCACTCCCCACAATGACCTGTAGACCTACCCCGTACTCTCCGGGGGGGTAACATTGGTGATGTACGGGTCCACTCCCAACAATAACCTGTAGACCTACCCCGTACTCTCCGGGGGGTAACATTGGTGATGTACGGGTCCACTCCCCACAATGACCTGTAGACTTACCCCGTACTCTCCGGGGGTAACATTGGTGATGTACGGGTACACTCCCCACAATAACCTGTATACCTACCCCGTACTCCCCGGGGGGTAACATTGGTGATGTACGGGTCCACTCCCCACAATAACTTGTAGACCTACCCCGTACTCCCCGGGGGGTAACATTGGTGATGTACGGGTCCACTCCCGACAATGACCTGTAGACCTACCCCGTACTATCCGGGGGGTAACATTGGTGATGTACGGGTCCACTCCCCACAACAATAACCTGTAGACCTACCCCGTACTCCCCGGGGGGTAACATTTGGTGATGTACGGGTCCACTCCCCACAATGACCTGTAGACCTACCCCGTACTCCCCGGGGGGTAACATTGGTGATCTACGGGTCCACTCCCCACAATGACCTGTAGACCTACCCCGTACTCCCCGGGGGGTAACATTGGTGATGTACGGGTCCACTCCACACAATGACCTGTAGACCTACCCCGTACTCTCCGGGGGTAACATTGGTGATGTACGGGTCCACTCCCCACAATGACCTGTAGACCTACCCCGTACTCTCCGGGGGTAACATTGGTGATGTACGGGTCCACTCCCAACAATAACCTGTAGACCTACCCCGTACTCCCCGGGGGGTAACATTGGTGATGTACGGGTCCACTCCCCACAATAACCTGTAGACCTACCCCGTACTCCCCGGGGGTAACATTGGTGATGTACGGGTCCACTCCCACAATAACCTGTAGATCATACCCCGTACTCTCCGGGGGGTAACATTGGTTATATCCGGGTCCCCTCCCCACAATAACCTGTAGACCTACCCCTCACTCTCCGGGGGGTAACAGTTTGGTGATATACGGGTCCCATCCCCACAATAACCTGTAGACCTACCCCGTACTCCCCGAGGGTAACATTGGTGATGTACGGGGTCCACTCCCCACAATAACCTGTAGACCTACCCCGTACTCCCCGGGGGTTACATTGGTGATATACAATGTACGGGTCCACTCCCCATAATAACCAGTAGACCTACCCGTACTCCCCCGGGGGGGGTAACATTGGTGATGTACGGGTCCTCCTCCCCACAATAACCTGTAGATCTACCCGTTACTCTCCGGGGTGGGGTAACATTGGTGATTACGGGCCACTCCCCACAATAACCTGTAGACCTACCCGTACTCTGCGGGGGTAACATTGGTGATATACAATGTACGGGTCCACTCCCCACAATAACCTGTAGACCTACCCCGTACTCCCCGAGGGTAACATTGGTGATGTACGGGTCCACTCCCCACAATAACCTGTAGACCTACCCCGTACTCTCCGGGGGGTAACATTGGTGATGTACGGGTCCACTCCCCACAATAACCTGTAGACCTACCCCGTACTCCCCGGGGGTTACATTGGTGATATACAAGTAG